>NW_026697108.1:0-45275 GCF_030435755.1 Ochotona princeps | reverse complement strand
AAGCAGCTCTCAAGGAAACTCAGTTTTCACACTCTATGCTTAGTGCCCTTTGAGTGCCTAGGACTGAAATGAAGCTTGGTGAGCATCCCACACAAACGAATGCTCCACATGCGGGTTTCACATGCCACCAACTCCACATTCTCAGGCAACTTCAGTGCCACAGCCGTTTTCAGATAGCCCTCAATGCAAAGGCTCTAGACGCAAATATTGGTGTGAGAGCTAATTCAATCAAGGAAACACTGCATGTTGGTGAAGGGCATATTGAAGAAGGATCAGCAGAGTGGTTCTTGTGGGAGAACAACTCCATTTGGCTCACTAACTTCACACACCATCAGGCTTCCAAGCAGCTCTCAAAGAAACTAAGTTTTCACACTCTATGCTTAGTTCCCTTTGAGTGCCTAGGACTGAAATGAAGCTTGGTGAGCATCCCACACAAACGAATGCTCCACATGCGGGTTTCACATGCCACCAACTCCACATTCACAGGCAACTTCAGCGCCACAGCCGTTTTCAGATAGCCCTCAATGCAAAGGCTCTAGACGCAAATATTGGTGTGAGAGCTAATTCAATCAAGGAAACACTGCATGTTGGTGAAGGGCATATTGAAGAAGGATCAGCCGAGTGGTTCTTGTGGGAGAACAACTCCATTTGGCTCACTAACGTCACACACCATCAGGCTTCCAAGCAGCTCTCAAAGAAACTCCATTTTCACACTCTATGCTTAGTGCCCTTTGAGTGCATTATCTAGGAATGAACCTGGTAGAGCATCCCACACATACGAATGCTCCACATTCGGGTTTCACATGCCACCAACTCCACATTCACAGGCAACTTCAGCGCCACAGCCGTTTTCAGATAGCCCTCAATGCAAAGGCTCTAGACTCAAATATTGGTGTGAGAGCTAATTCAATCAAGGAAACACTGCATGTTGGTGAAGGGCATATTGAAGAAGGATCAGCCGAGTGGTTCTTGTGGGAGAACAACTCCATTTGGCTCACTAACTTCACACACCATCAGGCTTCCAAGCAGCTCTCAAAGAAACTCAGTTTTCACACTCTATGCTTAGTGCCCTTTGAGTGCCTAGGACTGAAATGAAGCTTGGTGAGCATCCCACACAAACGAATGCTCCACATGCGGGTTTCACATGCCACCAACTCCACATTCACAGGCAACTTCAGCGCCACAGCCGTTTTCAGATAGCCCTCAATGCAAAGGCTCTAGACGCAAATATTGGTGTGAGAGCTAATTCAATCAAGGAAACACTGCATGTTGGTGAAGGGCATATTGAAGAAGGATCAGCCGAGTGGTTCTTGTGGGAGAACAACTCCATTTGGCTCACTAACTTCACACACCATCAGGCTTCCAAGCAGCTCTCAAGGAAACTCAGTTTTCACACTCTATCTTAGTGCCCTTTGAGTGCATTATCTAGGAATGAACCTGGTAGAGCATCCCACACAAACGAATGCTCCACATGCGGGTTTCACATGCCACCAACTTCCCATTCACAGGCAACTTCAGCGCCACAGCCGTTTTCAGATAGCCCTCAATGCAAAGGCTCTAGACGCAAATATTGGTGTGAGAGCTAATTCAATCAAGGAAACACTGCATGTTGGTGAAGGGCATATTGAAGAAGGATCAGCCGAGTGGTTCTTGTGGGAGAACAACTCCATTTGGCTCACTAACTTCACACACCATCAGGCTTCCAAGCAGCTCTCAAAGAAACTCAGTTTTCACACTCTATGCTTAGTGCTCTTTCAGTGCATTATCTAGGAATGAACCTGGTAGAGCATCCCACACATACGAATGCTCCACATGCGGGTTTCACATGCCACCAACTCCACATTCACAGGCAACTTCAGCGCCACAGCCGTTTTCAGATAGCCCTCAATGCAAAGGCTCTAGACTCAAATATTGGTGTGAGAGCTAATTCAATCAAGGAAACACTGCATGTTGGTGAAGGGCATATTGAAGAAGGATCAGCCGAGTGGTTCTTGTGGGAGAACAACTCCATTTGGCTCACTAACTTCACACACCATCAGGCTTCCAAGCAGCTCTCAAGGAAACTCAGTTTTCACACTCTATGCTTAGTGCCCTTTGAGTGCCTAGGACTGAAATGAAGCTTGGTGAGCATCCCACACAAACGAATGCTCCACATGCGGGTTTCACATGCCACCAACTCCACATTCACAGGCAACTTCAGCGCCACAGCCGTTTTCACATAGCCCTCAATGCAAAGGCTCTAGACGCAAATATTGGTGTGAGAGCTAATTCAATCAAGGAAACACTGCATGTTGGTGAAGGGCATATTGAAGAAGGATCAGCCGAGTGGTTCTTGTGGGAGAACAACTCCATTTGGCTCACTAACTTCACACACCATCAGGCTTCCAAGCAGCTCTCAAAGAAACTCAGTTTTCACACTCTATGCTTAGTGCCCTTTGAGTGCATTATCTAGGAATGAACCTGGTAGAGCATCCCACACATACAAATGCTCCACATGCGGGTTTCACATGCCACCAACTCCACATTCACAGGCAACTTCAGCGCCACAGCCGTTTTCAGATAGCCCTCAATGCAAAGGCTCTAGACGCAAATATTGGTGTGAGAGCTAATTCAATCAAGGAAACACTGCATGTTGGTGAAGGGCATATTGAAGAAGGATCAGCCGAGTGGTTCTTGTGGGAGAACAACTCCATTTGGCTCACTAACTTCACACACCATCAGGCTTCCAAGCAGCTCTCAAGGAAACTCAGTTTTCACACTCTATCTTAGTGCCCTTTGAGTGCATTATCTAGGAATGAACCTGGTAGAGCATCGCACACAAACGAATGCTCCACATGCGGGTTTCACATGCCACCAAGTCCACATTCACAGGCAACTTCAGCGCCACAGCCGTTTTCAGATAGCCCTCAATGCAAAGGCTCTAGACGCAAATATTGGTGTGAGAGCTAATTCAATCAAGGAAACACTGCATGTTGGTGAAGGGCATATTGAAGAAGGATCAGCCGAGTGGTTCTTGTGGGAGAACAACTCCATTTGGCTCACTAACTTCACACACCATCAGGCTTCCAAGCAGCTCTCAAGGAAACTCAGTTTTCACACTCTATGCTTAGTGCCCTTTGAGTGCATTATCTAGGAATGAACCTGGTAGAGCATCCCACACAAACGAATGCTCCACATGCGGGTTTCACATGCCACCAACTCCACATTCACAGGCAACTTCAGCGCCACAGCCGTTTTCAGATAGCCCTCAATGCAAAGGCTCTAGATGCAAATATTTGTGTGAGAGCTAATTCAATCAAGGAAACACTGCATGTTGGTGAAGGGCATATTGAAGAAGGATCAGCCGAGTGGTTCTTGTGGGAGAACAACTCCATTTGGCTCACTAACTTCACACACCATCAGGCTTCCAAGCAGCTCTCAAGGAAACTCAGTTTTCACACTCTATGCTTAGTGCCCTTTGAGTGCATTATCTAGGAATGAACCTGGTAGAGCATCCCACACAAACGAATGCTCCACATGCGGGTTTCACATGCCACCAACTCCACATTCACAGGAAACTTCAGCGCCACAGCCGTTTTCAGATAGCCCTCAATGCAAAGGCTCTAGACGCAAATATTGGTGTGAGAGCTAATTCAATCAAGGAAACACTGCATGTTGGTGAAGGGCATATTGAAGAAGGATGAGCCGAGTGGTTCTTGTGGGAGAACAACTCCATTTGGCTCACTAACTTCACACACCATCAGGCTTCCAAGCAGCTCTCAAAGAATCTCAGTTTTCACACTCTATGCTTAGTGCCCTTTGAGTGCCTAGGACTGAAATGAAGCTTGGTGAGCATCCCACACAAACGAATGCTCCACATGCGGGTTTCACATGCCACCAACTCCACATTCACAGGCAACTTCAGCGCCACAGCCGTTTTCAGATAGCCCTCAATGCAAAGGCTCTAGACGCAAATATTGGTGTGAGAGCTAATTCAATCAAGGAAACTCTGCATGTTGGTGAAGGGCATATTGAAGAAGGATCAGCCGAGTGGTTCTTGTGGGAGAACAACTCCATTTGGCTCACTAACTTCACACACCATCAGGCTTCCAAGCAGCTCTCAAAGAAACTCAGTTTTCACACTCTATGCTTAGTGCCCTTTGAGTGCATTATCTAGGAATGAACCTGGTAGAGCATCCCACACATACGAATGCTCCACATGCGGGTTTCACATGCCACCAACTCCCCATTCACAGGCAACTTCAGCGCCACAGCCGTTTTCAGATAGCCCTCAATGCAAAGGCTCTAGACGCAAATATTGGTGCGAGAGCTAATTCAATCAAGGAAACACTGCATGTTGGTGAAGGGCATATTGAAGAAGGATCAGCAGAGTGGTTCTTGTGGGAGAACAACTCCATTTGGCTCACTAACTTCACACACCATCAGGCTTCCAAGCAGCTCTCAAGGAAACTCAGTTTTCACACTCTATCTTATTGCCCTTTGAGTGCATTATCTAGGAATGAACCTGGTAGAGCATCCCACACAAACGAATGCTCCACATGCGGGTTTCACATGCCACCAACTCCACATTCACAGGCAACTTCAGCGCCACAGCCGTTTTCAGATAGCCCTCAATGCAAAGGCTCTAGACGCAAATATTGGTGTGAGAGCTAATTCAATCAAGGAAACACTGCATGTTGGTGAAGGGCATATTGAAGAAGGATCAGCCGAGTGGTTCTTGTGGGAGAACAACTCCATTTGGCTCACTAACTTCACACACCATCAGGCTTCCAAGCAGCTCTCAAAGAAACTCAGTTTTCACACTCTATGCTTAGTGCCCTTTGAGTGCCTAGGACTGAAATGAAGCTTGGTGAGCATCCCACACAAACGAATGCTCCACATGCGGGTTTCACATGCCACCAACTCCACATTCACAGGCAACTTCAGCGCCACAGCCGTTTTCAGATAGCCCTCAATGCAAAGGCTCTAGACGCAAATATTGGTGTGAGAGCTAATTCAATCAAGGAAACACTGCATGTTGGTGAAGGGCATATTGAAGAAGGATCAGCCGAGTGGTTCTTGTGGGAGAACAACTCCATTTGGCTCACTAACTTCACACACCATCAGGCTTCCAAGCAGCTCTCAAAGAAACTCAGTTTTCACACTCTATGCTTAGTGCCCTTTGAGTGCATTATCTAGGAATGAACCTGGTAGAGCATCCCACACATACAAATGCTCCACATGCGGGTTTCACATGCCACCAACTCCACATTCACAGGCAACTTCAGCGCCACAGCCGTTTTCAGATAGCCCTCAATGCAAAGGCTCTAGACGCAAATATTGGTGTGAGAGCTAATTCAATCAAGGAAACACTGCATGTTGGTGAAGGGCATATTGAAGAAGGATCAGCCGAGTGGTTCTTGTGGGAGAACAACTCCATTTGGCTCACTAACTTCACACACCATCAGGCTTCCAAGCAGCTCTCAAGGAAACTCAGTTTTCACACTCTATCTTAGTGCCCTTTGAGTGCATTATCTAGGAATGAACCTGGTAGAGCATCACACACAAACGAATGCTCCACATGCGGGTTTCACATGCCACCAAGTCCACATTCACAGGCAACTTCAGCGCCACAGCCGTTTTCAGATAGCCCTCAATGCAAAGGCTCTAGACGCAAATATTGGTGTGAGAGCTAATTCAATCAAGGAAACACTGCATGTTGGTGAAGGGCATATTGAAGAAGGATCAGCCGAGTGGTTCTTGTGGGAGAACAACTCCATTTGGCTCACTAACTTCACACACCATCAGGCTTCCAAGCAGCTCTCAAGGAAACTCAGTTTTCACACTCTATGCTTAGTGCCCTTTGAGTGCATTATCTAGGAATGAACCTGGTAGAGCATCCCACACAAACGAATGCTCCACATGCGGGTTTCACATGCCACCAACTCCACATTCACAGGCAACTTCAGCGCCACAGCCGTTTTCAGATAGCCCTCAATGCAAAGGCTCTAGATGCAAATATTGGTGTGAGAGCTAATTCAATCAAGGAAACACTGCATGTTGGTGAAGGGCATATTGAAGAAGGATCAGCCGAGTGGTTCTTGTGGGAGAACAACTCCATTTGGCTCACTAACTTCACACACCATCAGGCTTCCAAGCAGCTCTCAAGGAAACTCAGTTTTCACACTCTATGCTTAGTGCCCTTTGAGTGCATTATCTAGGAATGAACCTGGTAGAGCATCCCACACAAACGAATGCTCCACATGCGGGTTTCACATGCCACCAAGTCCACATTCACAGGAAACTTCAGCGCCACAGCCGTTTTCAGATAGCCCTCAATGCAAAGGCTCTAGACGCAAATATTGGTGTGAGAGCTAATTCAATCAAGGAAACACTGCATGTTGGTGAAGGGCATATTGAAGAAGGATCAGCCGAGTGGTTCTTGTGGGAGAACAACTCCATTTGGCTCACTAACTTCACACACCATCAGGCTTCCAAGCAGCTCTCAAGGAAACTCAGTTTTCACACTCTATGCTTAGTGCCCTTTGAGTGCATTATCTAGGAATGAACCTGGTAGAGCATCCCACACAAACGAATGCTCCACATGCGGGTTTCACATGCCACCAACTCCACATTCACAGGCAACTTCAGCGCCACAGCCGTTTTCAGATAGCCCTCAATGCAAAGGCTCTAGACTCAAATATTGGTGTGAGAGCTAATTCAATCAAGGAAACACTGCATGTTGGTGAAGGGCATATTGAAGAAGGATGAGCCGAGTGGTTCTTGTGGGAGAACAACTCCATTTGGCTCACTAACTTCTCACACCATCAGGCTTCCAAGCAGCTCTCAAAGAAACTCAGTTTTCACACTCTATGCTTAGTGCGCTTTGAGTGCATTATCTAGGAATGAACCTGGTAGAGCATCCCACACAAACGAATGCTCCACATGCGGGTTTCACATGCCACCAACTCCACATTCACAGGCAACTTCAGCGCCACAGCCGTTTTCAGATAGCCCTCAATGCAAAGGCTCTAGACTCAAATATTGGTGTGAGAGCTAATTCAATCAAGGAAACACTGCATGTTGGTGAAGGGCATATTGAAGAAGGATCAGCCGAGTGGTTCTTGTGGGAGAACAACTCCATTTGGCTCACTAACTTCACACACCATCAGGCTTCCAAGCAGCTCTCAAGGAAACTCAGTTTTCACACTCTATGCTTAGTGCCCTTTGAGTGCATTATCTAGGAATGAACCTGGTAGAGCATCCCACACAAACGAATGCTCCACATGCGGGTTTCACATGCCACCAACTCCACATTCACAGGCAACTTCAGCGCCACAGCCGTTTTCAGATAGCCCTCAATGCAAAGGCTCTAGACGCAAATATTGGTGTGAGAGCTAATTCAATCAAGGAAACACTGCATGTTGGTGAAGGGCATATTGAAGAAGGATCAGCCGAGTGGTTCCTGTGGGAGAACAACTCCATTTGGCTCACTAACTTCACACACCATCAGGCTTCCAAGCAGCTCTCAAAGAAACTCAGTTTTCACACTCTATGCTTAGTGCCCTTTGAGTGCCTAGGACTGAAATGAAGCTTGGTGAGCATCCCACACAAACGAATGCTCCACATGCGGGTTTCACATGCCACCAACTCCACATTCTCAGGCAACTTCAGCGCCACAGCCGTTTTCAGATAGCCCTCAATGCAAAGGCTCTAGACGCAAATATTGGTGTGAGAGCTAATTCAATCAAGGAAACACTGCATGTTGGTGAAGGGCATATTGAAGAAGGATCAGCCGAGTGGTTCTTGTGGGAGAACAACTCCATTTGGCTCACTAACTTCACACACCATCAGGCTTCCAAGCAGCTCTCAAGGAAACTCAGTTTTCACACTCTATGCTTAGTGCCCTTTGAGTGCATTATCTAGGAATGAACCTGGTAGAGCATCCCACACAAACGAATGCTCCACATGCGGGTTTCACATGCCACCAACTCCCCATTCACAGGCAACTTCAGCGCCACAGCCGTTTTCAGATAGCCCTCAATGCAAAGGCTCTAGACGCAAATATTGGTGTGAGAGCTAATTCAATCAAGGAAACACTGCATGTTGGTGAAGGGCATATTGAAGAAGGATCAGCCGAGTGGTTCTTGTGGGAGAACAACTCCATTTGGCTCACTAACTTCACACACCATCAGGCTTCCAAGCAGCTCTCAAAGAAACTCAGTTTTCACACTCTATGCTTAGTGCCCTTTGAGTGCCTAGGACTGAAATGAAGCTTGGTGAGCATCCCACACAAACGAATGCTCCACATGCGGGTTTCACATGCCACCAACTCCACATTCTCAGGCAACTTCAGCGCCACAGCCATTTTCAGATAGCCCTCAATGCAAAGGCTCTAGACGCAAATATTGGTGCGAGAGCTAATTCAATCAAGGAAACACTGCATGTTGGTGAAGGGCATATTGAAGAAGGATCAGCCGAGTGGTTCTTGTGGGAGAACAACTCCATTTGGCTCACTAACTTCACACACCATCAGGCTTCCAAGCAGCTCTCAAGGAAACTCAGTTTTCACACTCTATGCTTAGTGCCCTTTGAGTGCATTATCTAGGAATGAACCTGGTAGAGCATCCCACACAAACGAATGCTCCACATTCGGGTTTCACATGCCACCAACTCCACATTCTCAGGCAACTTCAGCGCCACAGCCGTTTTCAGATAGCCCTCAATGCAAAGGCTCTAGACGCAAATATTGGTGCGAGAGCTAATTCAATCAAGGAAACACTGCATGTTGGTGAAGGGCATATTGAAGAAGGATCAGCCGAGTGGTTCTTGTGGGAGAACAACTCCATTTGGCTCACTAACTTCACACACCATCAGGCTTCCAAGCAGCTCTCAAGGAAACTCAGTTTTCACACTCTATGCTTAGTGCCCTTGAGTGCATTATCTAGGAATGAACTGGTAGAGCATCCCACACATACGAATGCTCCACATGCGGGTTTCACATGCCACCAACTCCCCATTCACAGGCAACTTCAGAGCCACAGCCGTTTTCAGATAGCCCTCAATGCAAAGGCTCTAGACTCAAATATTGGTGTGAGAGCTAATTCAATCAAGGAAACACTGCATGTTGGTGAAGGGCATATTGAAGAAGGATCAGCCGAGTGGTTCTTGTGGGAGAACAACTCCATTTGGCTCACTAACTTCACACACCATCAGGCTTCCAAGCAGCTCTCAAGGAAACTCAGTTTTCACACTCTATGCTTAGTGCCCTTTGAGTGCCTAGGACTGAAATGAAGCTTGGTGAGCATCCCACACAAACGAATGCTCCACATGCGGGATTCACATGCCACCAACTCCACATTCTCAGGCAACTTCAGCGCCACAGCCGTTTTCAGATAGCCCTCAATGCAAAGGCTCTAGACGCAAATATTGGTGTGAGAGCTAATTCAATCAAGGAAACACTGCATGTTGGTGAAGGGCATATTGAAGAAGGATCAGCCGAGTGGTTCTGGTGGGAGAACACCTCCATTTGGCTCACTAACTTCACACACCATCAGGCTTCCAAGCAGCTCTCAAGGAAACTCAGTTTTCACACTCTATGCTTAGTGCCCTTTGAGTGCCTAGGACTGAAATGAAGCTTGGTGAGCATCCCACACAAACGAATGCTCCACATGCGGGTTTCACATGCCACCAACTCCACATTCACAGGCAACTTCAGTGCCACAGCCGTTTTCAGATAGCCCTCAATGCAAAGGCTCTAGACGCAAATATTGGTGTGAGAGCTAATTCAATCAAGGAAACACTGCATGTTGGTGAATGGCATATTGAAGAAGGATCAGCAGAGTGGTTCTTGTGGGAGAACAACTCCATTTGGCTCACTAACTTCACACACCATCAGGCTTCCAAGCAGCTCTCAAAGAAACTCAGTTTTCACACTCTATGCTTAGTGCCCTTTGAGTGCCTAGGACTGAAATGAAGCTTGGTGAGCATCCCACACAAACGAATGCTCCACATGCGGGTTTCACATGCCACCAACTCCACATTCACAGGCAACTTCAGCGCCACAGCCGTTTTCAGATAGCCCTCAATGCAAAGGCTCTAGACGCAAATATTGGTGTGAGAGCTAATTCAATCAAGGAAACACTGCATGTTGGTGAAGGGCATATTGAAGAAGGATCAGCCGAGTGGTTCTGGTGGGAGAACACCTACATTTGACTCACTAACTTCACACACCATCAGGCTTCCAAGCAGATCTCAAGGAAACTCAGTTTTCACACTCTATGCTTAATGCCCTTTGAGTGCATTATCTAGGAATGAACCTGGTAGAGCATCCCACACAAACGAATGCTCCACATGCGGGTTTCACATGCCACCAACTCCACATTCACAGACAACTTCAGCGCCACAGCCGTTTTCAGATAGCCCTCAATGCAAAGGATCTAGACGCAAATATTGGTGTGAGAGCTAATTCAATCAAGGAAACACTGCATGTTGGTGAAGGGCATATTGAAGAAGGATCAGCCGAGTGGTTCTTGTGGGAGAACAACTCCATTTGGCTCACTAACTTCACACACCATCAGGCTTCCAAGCAGCTCTCAAGGAAACTCAGTTTTCACACTCTATGCTTAGTGCCCTTTGAGTGCATTATCTAGGAATGAACCTGGTAGAGCATCCCACACAAACGAATGCTCCACATGCGGGTTTCACATTCCACCAACTCCACATTCACAGGCAACTTCAGCGCCACAGCCGTTTTCAGATAGCCCTCAATGCAAAGGCTCTAGACGCAAATATTGGTGTGAGAGCTAATTCAATCAAGGAAACACTGCATGTTGGTGAAGGGCATATTGAAGAAGGATCAGCCGAGTGGTTCTTGTGGGAGAACAACTCCATTTGGCTCACTAACTTCACACACCATCAGGCTTCCAAGCAGCTCTCAAGGAAACTCAGTTTTCACACTCTATGCTTAGTGCCCTTTGAGTGCCTAGGGCTGAAATGAAGCTTGGTGAGCATCCCACACAAACGAATGCTCCACATGCGGGTTTCACATGCCACCAACTCCACATTCTCAGGCAACTTCAGTGCCACAGCCGTTTTCAGGTAGCCCTCAATGCAAAGGCTCTAGACGCAAATATTGGTGTGAGAGCTAATTCAATCAAGGAAACACTGCATGTTGGTGAATGGCATATTGAAGAAGGATCAGCAGAGTGGTTCTTGTGGGAGAACAACTCCATTTGGCTCACTAACTTCACACACCATCAGGCTTCCAAGCAGCTCTCAAAGAAACTCAGATTTCACACTCTATGCTTAGTGCCCTTTGAGTGCCTAGGACTGAAATGAAGCTTAGTGAGCATCCCACACAAACGAATGCTCCACATGCGGGTTTCACATGCCACCAACTCCACATTCACAGGCAACTTCAGCGCCACAGCCGTTTTCAGATAGCCCTCAATGCAAAGGCTCTAGACGCAAATATTGGTGTGAGAGCTAATTCAATCAAGGAAACACTGCATGTTGGTGAAGGGCATATTGAAGAAGGATCAGCCGAGTGGTTCTTGTGGGAGAACACCTCCATTTGACTCACTAACTTCACACACCATCAGGCTTCCAAGCAGATCTCAAGGAAACTCAGTTTTCACACTCTATGCTTAATGCCCTTTGAGTGCATTATCTAGGAATGAACCTGGTAGAGCATCCCACACAAACGAATGCTCCACATGCGGGTTTCACATGCCACCAACTCCACATTCACAGGCAACTTCAGCGCCACAGCCGTTTTCAGATAGCCCTCAATGCAAAGGCTCTAGACGCAAATATTGGTGTGAGAGCTAATTCAATCAAGGAAACACTGCATGTTGGTGAAGGGCATATTGAAGAAGGATCAGCCGAGTGGTTCTTGTGGGAGAACAACTCCATTTGGCTCACTAACTTCACACACCATCAGGCTTCCAAGCAGCTCTCAAAGAAACTCAGTTTTCACACTCTATGCTTAGTGCCCTTTGAGTGCCTAGGACTGAAATGAAGCTTGGTGAGCATCCCACACAAACGAATGCTCCACATTCGGGTTTCACATGCCACCAACTCCACATTCTCAGGCAACTTCAGCGCCACAGCCGTTTTCAGATAGCCCTCAATGCAAAGGCTCTAGACGCAAATATTGGTGCGAGAGCTAATTCAATCAAGGAAACACTGCATGTTGGTGAAGGGCATATTGAAGAAGGATCAGCCGAGTGGTTCTTGTGGGAGAACAACTCCATTTGGCTCACTAACTTCACACACCATCAGGCTTCCAAGCAGCTCTCAAGGAAACTCAGTTTTCACACTCTATGCTTAGTGCCCTTTGAGTGCATTATCTAGGAATGAACCTGGTAGAGCATCCCACACATACGAATGCTCCACATGCGGGTTTCACATGCCACCAACTCCCCATTCACAGGCAACTTCAGCGCCACAGCCGTTTTCAGATAGCCCTCAATGCAAAGGCTCTAGACGCAAATATTGGTGTGAGAGCTAATTCAATCAAGGAAACACTGCATGTTGGTGAAGGGCATATTGAAGAAGGATCAGCCGAGTGGTTCTTGTGGGAGAACAACTCCATTTGGCTCACTAACTTCACACACCATCAGGCTTCCAAGCAGCTCTCAAAGAAACTCAGTTTTCACACTCTATGCTTAGTGCCCTTGAGTGCCTAGGACTGAAATGAAGCTTGGTGAGCATCCCACACAAACGAATGCTCCACATGCGGGTTTCACATGCCACCAACTCCACATTCTCAGGCAACTTCAGCGCCACAGCCGTTTTCAGATAGCCCTCAATGCAAAGGCTCTAGACGCAAATATTGGTGCGAGAGCTAATTCAATTAAGGAAACACTGCATGTTGGTGAAGGGCATATTGAAGAAGGATCAGCCGAGTGGTTCTTGTGGGAGAACAACTCCATTTGGCTCACTAACTTCACACACCATCAGGCTTCCAAGCAGCTCTCAAGGAAACTCAGTTTTCACACTCTATGCTTAGTGCCCTTTGAGTGCCTAGGACTGAAATGAAGCTTGGTGAGCATCCCACACAAACGAATGCTCCACATGCGGGTTTCACATGCCACCAACTCCACATTCACAGGCAACTTCAGCGCCACAGCCGTTTTCAGATAGCCCTCAATGCAAAGGCTCTAGACGCAAATATTGGTGTGAGAGCTAATTCAATCAAGGAAACACTGCATGTTGGTGAAGGGCATATTGAAGAAGGATCAGCCGAGTGGTTCTTGTGGGAGAACAACTCCATTTGGCTCACTAACTTCACACACCATCAGGCTTCCAAGCAGCTCTCAAGGAAACTCAGTTTTCACACTCTATGCTTTGTGCCCTTTGAGTGCATTATCCAGGAATGAACCTGGTAGAGCATCGCACACAAACGAATGCTCCACATGCGGGTTTCACATGCCACCAACTCCACATTCACAGGCAACTTCAGCGCCACAGCCGTTTTCAGATAGCCCTCAATGCAAAGGATCTAGACGCAAATATTGGTGTGAGAGCTAATTCAATCAAGGAAACACTGCATGTTGGTGAAGGGCATATTGAAGAAGCATCAGCCGAGTGGTTCTTGTGGGAGAACAACTCCATTTGGCTCACTAACTTCACACACCATCAGACTTCCAAGCAGCTCTCAAGGAAACTCAGTTTTCACACTCTATGCTTAGTGCCCTTTGAGTGCCTAGGACTGAAATGAAGCTTGGTGAGCATCCCACACAAACGAATGCTCCACATGCGGGTTTCACATGCCACCAACTCCACATTCTCAGGCAACTTCAGCGCCACAGCCGTTTTCAGATAGCCCTCAATGCAAAGGCTCTAGACGCAAATATTGGTGTGAGAGCTAATTCAATCAAGGAAACACTGCATGTTGGTGAAGGGCATATTGAAGAAGGATCAGCCGAGTGGTTCTTGTGGGAGAACACCTACATTTGGCTCACTAACTTCACACACCATCAGGCTTCCAAGCAGCTCTCAAGGAAACTCAGTTTTCACACTCTATGCTTAGTGCCCTTTGAGTGCCTAGGACTGAAATGAAGCTTGGTGAGCATCCCACACAAACGAATGCTCCACATGCGGGTTTCACATGCCACCAACTCCACATTCACAGGCAACTTCAGCGCCACAGCCGTTTTCAGATAGCCCTCAATGCAAAGGCTCTAGACGCAAATATTGGTGTGAGAGCTAATTCAATCAAGGAAACACTGCATGTTGGTGAAGGGCATATTGAAGAAGGATCAGCCGAGTGGTTCTTGTGGGAGAACACCTCCATTTGACTCACTAACTTCACACACCATCAGGCTTCCAAGCAGATCTCAAGGAAACTCAGTTTTCACACTCTATGCTTAGTGCCCTTTGAGTGCATTATCTAGGAATGAACCTGGTAGAGCATCCCACACAAACGAATGCTCCACATGCGGGTTTCACATGCCACCAACTCCACATTCACAGGCAACTTCAGCGCCACAGCCGTTTTCAGATAGCCCTCAATGCAAAGGCTCTAGACGCAAATATTGGTGTGAGAGCTAATTCAATCAAGGAAACTCTGCATGTTGGTGAAGGGCATATTGAAGAAGGATCAGCCGAGTGGTTCTGGTGGGAGAACACCTCCATTTGACTAACTAACTTCACACACCATCAGGCTTCCAAGCAGATCTCAAGGAAACTCAGTTTTCACACTCTATGCTTAGTGCCCTTTGAGTGCATTATCTAGGAATGAACCTGGTAGAGCATCCCACACAAACGAATGCTCCACATGCGGGTTTCACATGCCACCAACTCCACATTCACAGGCAACTTCAGCGCCACAGCCGTTTTCAGATAGCCCTCAATGCAAAGGCTCTAGACGCAAATATTGGTGTGAGAGCTAATTCAATCAAGGAAACACTGCATGTTGGTGAAGGGCATATTGAAGAAGGATCAGCCGAGTGGTTCTTGTGGGAGAACAACTCCATTTGGCTCACTAACTTCACACACCATCAGGCTTCCAAGCAGCTCTCAAGGAAACTCAGTTTTCACACTCTATGCTTAGTGCCCTTTGAGTGCATTATCTAGGAATGAACCTGGTAGAGCATCCCACACATACGAATGCTCCACATGCGGGTTTCACTTGCCACCAACTCCACATTCACATGCAACTTCAGCGCCACAGCCGTTTTCAGATAGCCCTCATTGCAAAGGCTCTAGACGCAAATATTGGTGTGAGAGCTAATTCAATCAAGGAAACACTGCATGTTGGTGAAGGGCATATTGAAGAAGGATCAGCCGAGTGGTTCTTGTGGGAGAACAACTCCATTTGGCTCACTAACTTCACACACCATCAGGCTTCCAAGCAGCTCTCAAAGAAACTCAGTTTTCACACTCTATGCTTAGTGCCCTTTGAGTGCCTAGGACTGAAATGAAGCTTGGTGAGCATCCCACACAAACGAATGCTCCACATTCGGATTTCACATGCCACCAACTCCACATTCTCAGGCAACTTCAGCGCCACAGCCGTTTTCAGATAGCCCTCAATGCAAAGGCTCTAGACGCAAATATTGGTGCGAGAGCTAATTCAATCAAGGAAACACTGCATGTTGGTGAAGGGCATATTGAAGAAGGATCAGCCGAGTGGTTCTTGTGGGAGAACAACTCCATTTGGCTCACTAACTTCACACACCATCAGGCTTCCAAGCAGCTCTCAAGGAAACTCAGTTTTCACACTCTATGTTAGTGCCCTTTGAGTGCATTATCTAGGAATGAACCTGGTAGAGCATCCCACACAAACGAATGCTCCACATGCGGGTTCCACATGCCACCAACTCCACATTCACAGGCAACTTCAGCGCCACAGCCGTTTTCAGATTGCCCTCAATGCAAAGGCTCTAGACGCAAATATTGGTGTGAGAGCTAATTCAATCAAGGAAACACTGCATGTTGGTGAAGGGCATATTGAAGAAGGATCAGCCGAGTGGTTCTTGTGGGAGAACAACTCCATTTGACTCACTAACTTCACACACCATCAGGCTTCCAAGCAGCTCTCAAGGAAACTCAGTTTTCACACTCTATGCTTAGTGCCCTTTGAGTGCCTAGGACTGAAATGAAGCTTGGTGAGCATCCCACACAAACGAATGCTCCACATGCGGGTTTCACATGCCACCAACTCCACATTCTCAGGCAACTTCAGCACCACAGCCGTTTTCAGATAGCCCTCAATGCAAAGGCTCTAGACGCAAATATTGGTGTGAGAGCTAATTCAATCAAGGAAACACTGCATGTTGGTGAAGGGCATATTGAAGAAGGATCAGCCGAGTGGTTCTTGTGGGAGAACACCTCCATTTGGCTCACTAACTTCACACACCATCAGGCTTCCAAGCAGCTCTCAAGGAAACTCAGTTTTCACACTCTATGCTTAGTGCCCTTTGAGTGCCTAGGACTGAAATGAAGCTTGGTGAGCATCCCACACAAACGAATGCTCCACATGCGGGTTTCACATGCCACCAACTCCACATTCCCAGGCAACTTCAGTGCCACAGCCGTTTTCAGATAGCCCTCAATGCAAAGGCTCTAGACGCAAATATTGGTGTGAGAGCTAATTCAATCAAGGAAACACTGCATGTTGGTGAATGGCATATTGAAGAAGGATCAGCCGAGTGGTTCTTGTGGGAGAACAACTCCATTTGGCTCACTAACTTCACACACCATCAGGCTTCCAAGCAGCTCTCAAAGAAACTCAGTTTTCACACTCTATGCTTAGTGCCCTTTGAGTGCCTAGGACTGAAATGAAGCTTGGTGAGCATCCCACACAAACGAATGCTCCACATGCGGGTTTCACATGCCACCAACTCCACATTCTCAGGCAACTTCAGCGCCACAGCCGTTTTCAGATAGCCCTCAATGCAAAGGCTCTAGACGCAAATATTGGTGTGAGAGCTAATTCAATCAAGGAAACACTGCATGTTGGTGAAGGGCATATTGAAGAAGGATCAGCCGAGTGGTTCTTGTGGGAGAACACCTACATTTGGCTCACTAACTTCACACACCACCATCAGGCTTCCAAGCAGCTCTCAAGGAAACTCAGTTTCACACTCTATGCTTAGTGCCCTTTGAGTGCCTAGGACTGAAATGAAGCTTGGTGAGCATCCCACACAAACGAATGCTCCACATGCGGGTTTCACATGCCACCAACTCCACATTCCCAGGCAACTTCAGCGCCACAGCCGTTTTCAGATAGCCCTCAATGCAAAGGCTCTAGACGCAAATATTGGTGTGAGAGCTAATTCAATCAAGGAAACACTGCATGTTGGTGAAGGGCATATTGAAGAAGGATCAGCCGAGTGGTTCTGGTGGGAGAACACCTCCATTTGACTCACTAACTTCACACACCATCAGGCTTCCAAGCAGATCTCAAGGAAACTCAGTTTTCACACTCTATGCTTAGTGCCCTTTGAGTGCATTATCTAGGAATGAACCTGGTAGAGCATCCCACACAAACGAATGCTCCACATGCGGGTTTCACATGCCACCAACTCCACATTCACAGGCAACTTCAGCGACACAGCCGTTTTCAGATAGCCCTCAATGCAAAGGCTCTAGACGCAAATATTGGTGTGAGAGCTAATTCAATCAAGGAAACACTGCATGTTGGTGAAGGGCATATTGAAGAAGGATCAGCCGAGTGGTTCTGGTGGGAGAACACCTCCATTTGACTCACTAACTTCACACACCATCAGGCTTCAAGCAGATCTCAAGGAAACTCAGTTTTCACACTCTATGCTTAGTGCCCTTTGAGTGCATTATCTAGGAATGAACCTGGTAGAGCATCCCACACAAACGAATGCTCCACATGCGGGTTTCACATGCCACCAACTCCACATTCACAGGCAACTTCAGCGCCACAGCCGTTTTCAGATAGCCCTCAATGCAAAGGCTCTAGACGCAAATATTGGTGTGAGAGCTAATTCAATCAAGGAAACACTGCATGTTGGTGAAGGGCATATTGAAGAAGGATCAGCCGAGTGGTTCTTGTGGGAGAACAACTCCATTTGGCTCACTAACTTCACACACCATCAGGCTTCCAAGCAGCACTCAAGGAAACTCAGTTTTCACACTCTATGCTTAGTGCCCTTTGAGTGCATTATCTAGGAATGAACCTGGTAGAGCATCCCACACATACGAATGCTCCACATGCGGGTTTCACATGCCACCAACTCCACATTCACATGCAACTTCAGCGCCACAGCCGTTTTCAGATAGCCCTCATTGCAAAGGCTCTAGACGCAAATATTGGTGTGAGAGCTAATTCAATCAAGGAAACACTGCATGTTGGTGAAGGGCATATTGAAGAAGGATCAGCCGAGTGGTTCTTGTGGGAGAACAACTCCATTTGGCTCACTAACTTCACACACCATCAGGCTTCCAAGCAGCTCTCAAAGAAACTCAGTTTTCACACTCTATGCTTAGTGCCCTTTGAGTGCCTAGGACTGAAATGAAGCTTGGTGAGCATCCCACACAAACGAATGCTCCACATTCGGATTTCACATGCCACCAACTCCACATTCTCAGGCAACTTCAGCGCCACAGCCGTTTTCAGATAGCCCTCAATGCAAAGGCTCTAGACGCAAATATTGGTGCGAGAGCTAATTCAATTAAGGAAACACTGCATGTTGGTGAAGGGCATATTGAAGAAGGATCAGCCGAGTGGTTCTTGTGGGAGAACAACTCCATTTGGCTCACTAACTTCACACACCATCAGGCTTCCAAGCAGCTCTCAAGGAAACTCAGTTTTCACACTCTATGTTTAGTGCCCTTTGAGTGCATTATCTAGGAATGAACCTGGTAGAGCATCCCACACAAACGAATGCTCCACATGCGGGTTCCACATGCCACCAACTCCACATTCACAGGCAACTTCAGCGCCACAGCCATTTTCAGATTGCCCCTCAATGCAAAGGCTCTAGACGCAAATATTGGTGTGAGAGCTAATTCAATCAAGGAAACACTGCATGTTGGTGAAGGGCATATTGAAGAAGGATCAGCCGAGTGGTTCTTGTGGGGAGAACAACTCCATTTGACTCACTAACTTCACACACCATCAGGCTTCCAAGCAGCTCTCAAGGAAACTCAGTTTTCACACTCTATGCTTAGTGCCCCTTTGAGTGCCTAGGACTGAAATGAAGCTTGGTGAGCATCCCACACAAACGAATGCTCCACATGCGGGTTTCACATGCCACCAACTCCACATTCTCAGGCAACTTCAGCACCACAGCCATTTTCAGATAGCCCTCAATGCAAAGGCTCTAGACGCAAATATTGGTGTGAGAGCTAATTCAATCAAGGAAACACTGCATGTTGGTGAAGGGCATATTGAAGAAGGATCAGCCGAGTGGTTCTTGTGGGAGAACACCTCCATTTGGCTCACTAACTTCACACACCATCAGGCTTCCAAGCAGCTCTCAAGGAAACTCAGTTTTCACACTCTATGCTTAGTGCCCTTTGAGTGCCTAGGACTGAAATGAAGCTTGGTGAGCATCCACACAAACGAATGCTCCACATGCGGGTTTCACATGCCACCAACTCCACATTCCCAGGCAACTTCAGTGCCACAGCCGTTTTCAGATAGCCCTCAATGCAAAGGCTCTAGACGCAAATATTGGTGTGAGAGCTAATTCAATCAAGGAAACACTGCATGTTGGTGAATGGCATATTGAAGAAGGATCAGCAGAGTGGTTCTTGTGGGAGAACAACTCCATTTGGCTCACTAACTTCACACACCATCAGGCTTCCAAGCAGCTCTCAAAGAAACTCAGTTTTCACACTCTATGCTTAGTGCCCTTTGAGTGCCTAGGACTGAAATGAAGCTTGGTGAGCATCCCACACAAACGAATGCTCCACATGCGGGTTTCACATGCCACCAACTCCACATTCTCAGGCAACTTCAGCGCCACAGCCGTTTCAGATAGCCCTCAATGCAAAGGCTCTAGACGCAAATATTGGTGTGAGAGCTAATTCAATCAAGGAAACACTGCATGCTGGTGAAGGGCATATTGAAGAAGGATCAGCCGAGTGGTTCTTGTGGGAGAACAACTCCATTTGGCTCACTAACTTCACACACCATCAGGCTTCAAAGCAGCTCTCAAGGAAACTCAGTTTTCACACTCTATGCTTAGTGCCCTTTGAGTGCATTATCTAGGAATGAACCTGGTAGAGCATCCCACACATACGAATGCTCCACATGCGGGTTTCACATGCCACCAACTCCCCATTCACAGGCAACTTCAGCGCCACAGCCGTTTTCAGATAGCCCTCAATGCAAAGGCTCTAGACGCAAATATTGGTGTGAGAGCTAATTCAATCAAGGAAACACTGCATGTTGGTGAAGGGCATATTGAAGAAGGATCAGCCGAGTGGTTCTTGTGGAGAACAACTCCATTTGGCTCACTAACTTCACACACCATCAGGCTTCCAAGCAGCTCTCAAAGAAACTCAGTTTTCACACTCTATGCTTAGTGCCCTTTGAGTGCCTAGGACTGAAATGAAGCTTGGTGAGCATCCCACACAAACGAATGCTCCACATGCGGGTTTCACATGCCACCAACTCCACATTCTCAGGCAACTTCAGCGCCACAGCCGTTTTCAGATAGCCCTCAATGCAAAGGCTCTAGACGCAAATATTGGTGCGAGAGCTAATTCAATCAAGGAAACACTGCATGTTGGTGAAGGGCATATTGAAGAAGGATCAGCCGAGTGGTTCTTGTGGGAGAACAACTCCATTTGGCTCACTAACTTCACACACCATCAGGCTTCCAAGCAGCTCTCAAGGAAACTCAGTTTTCACACTCTATCTTAGTGCCCTTTGAGTGCATTATCTAGGAATGAACCTGGTAGAGCATCCCACACAAACGAATGCTCCACATGCGGGTTCCACATGCCACCAACTCCACATTCACAGGCAACTTCAGCGCCACAGCCGTTTTCAGATAGCCCTCAATGCAAAGGCTCTAGACGCAAATATTTGTGTGAGAGCTAATTCAATCAAGGAAACACTGCATGTTGGTGAAGGGCATATTGAAGAAGGATCAGCCGAGTGGTTCTTGTGGGAGAACAACTCCATTTGGCTCACTAACTTCACACACCATCAGGCTTCCAAGCAGCTCTCAAGGAAACTCAGTTTTCACACTCTATGCTTAGTGCCCTTTGAGTGCCTAGGACTGAAATGAAGCTTGGTGAGCATCCCACACAAACGAATGCTCCACATGCGGGTTTCACATGCCACCAACTCCACATTCTCAGGCAACTTCTGCGCCACAGCCGTTTTCAGATAGCCCTTCAATGCAAAGGCTCTAGACGCAAATATTGGTGTGAGAGCTAATTCAATCAAGGAAACACTACATGTTGGTGAAGGGCATATTGAAGAAGGATCAGCCGAGTGGTTCTTGTGGGAGAACACTCCATTTGGCTCACTAACTTCACACACCATCAGGCTTCCAAGCAGCTCTCAAAGAAACTCAGTTTTCACACTCTATGCTTAGTGCCCTTTGAGTGCCTAGGACTGAAATGAAGCTTGGTGAGCATCCCACACAAACGAATGCTCCACATGCGGGTTTCACATGCCACCAACTCCACATTCACAGGCAACTTCAGCGCCACAGCCGTTTTCAGATAGCCCTCAATGCAAAGGCTCTAGACGCAAATATTGGTGCGAGAGCTAATTCAATCAAGGAAACACTGCATGTTGGTGAAGGGCATATTGAAGAAGGATCAGCCGAGTGGTTCTTGTGGGAGAACAACTCCATTTGGCTCACTAACTTCACACACCATCAGGCTTCCAAGCAGCTCTCAAGGAAACTCAGTTTTCACACTCTATGCTTAGTGCCCTTTGAGTGCATTATCTAGGAATGAACCTGGTAGAGCATCCCACACATACGAATGCTCCACATGCGGGTTTCACATGCCACCAACTCCCCATTCTCAGGCAACTTCAGCGCCACAGCCGTTTTCAGATAGCCCTCAATGCAAAGGCTCTAGACGCAAATATTGGTGTGAGAGCTAATTCAATCAAGGAAACACTGCATGTTGGTGAAGGGCATATTGAAGAAGGATCAGCCGAGTGGTTCTTGTGGGAGAACAACTCCATTTGGTTCACTAACTTCACACACCATCAGGCTTCCAAGCAGCTCTCAAGGAAACTCAGTTTTCACACTCTATCTTAGTGCCCTTTGAGTGCATTATCTAGGAATGAACCTGGTAGAGCATCCCACACAAACGAATGCTCCACATGCGGGTTTCACATGCCACCAACTCCACATTCACAGTCAACTTCAGCGCCACAGCCGTTTTCAGATAGCCCTCAATGCAAAGGCTCTAGACGCAAATATTGGTGTGAGAGCTAATTCAATCAAGGAAACACTGCATGTTGGTGAAGGGCATATTGAAGAAGGATCAGCCGAGTGGTTCTTGTGGGAGAACAACTCCATTTGGCTCACTAACTTCACACACCATCAGGCTTCCAAGCAGCTCTCAAGGAAACTCAGTTTTCACACTCTATGCTTAGTGCCCTTTGAGTGCTTAGGACTGAAATGAAGCTTGGTGAGCATCCCACACAAACGAATGCTCCACATGCGGGTTTCACATGCCACCAACTCCACATTCTCAGGCAACTTCAGCGCCACAGCCGTTTTCAGATAGCCCTCAATGCAAAGGCTCTAGACGCAAATATTGGTGTGAGAGCTAATTCAATCAAGGAAACACTGCATGTTGGTGAAGGGCATATTGAAGAAGGATCAGCCGAGTGGTTCTTGTGGGAGAACAACTCCATTTGGCTCACTAACTTCACACACCATCAGGCTTCCAAGCAGCTCTCAAGGAAACTCAGTTTTCACACTCTATGCTTAGTGCCCTTTGAGTGCTTAGGACTGAAATGAAGCTTGGTGAGCATCCCACACAAACGAATGCTCCACATGCGGGTTTCACATGCACCAACTCCACATTCTCAGGCAACTTCAGCGCCACAGCCGTTTTCAGATAGCCCTCAATGCAAAGGCTCTAGACGCAAATATTGGTGTGAGAGCTAATTCAATCAAGGAAACACTGCATGTTGGTGAAGGGCATATTGAAGAAGGATCAGCCGAGTGGTTCTTGTGGGAGAACAACTCCATTTGGCTCACTAACTTCACACACCATCAGGCTTCCAAGCAGCTCTCAAGGAAACTCAGTTTTCACACTCTATGCTTAGGCCCTTTGAGTGCATTATCTAGGAATGAACCTGGTAGAGCATCCCACACATACGAATGCTCCACATTCGGGTTTCACATGCCACCAACTCCACATTCACAGGCAACTTCAGCGCCACAGCCGTTTTCAGATAGCCCTCAATGCAAAGGCTCTAGACGCAAATATTGGTGTGAGAGCTAATTCAATCAAGGAAACACTGCATGTTGGTGAAGGGCATATTGAAGAAGGATCAGCCGAGTGGTTCTTGTGGGAGAACAACTCCATTTGGCTCACTAACTTCACACACCATCAGGCTTCCAAGCAGCTCTCAAAGAAACTCAGTTTTCACACTCTATGCTTAGTGCCCTTTGAGTGCCTAGGACTGAAATGAAGCTTGGTGAGCATCCCACACAAACGAATGCTCCACATGCGGGGTTTCACATGCCACCAACTCCACATTCACAGTCAACTTCAGCGCCACAGCCGTTTTCAGATAGCCCTCAATGCAAAGGCTCTAGACACAAATATTGGTGTGAGAGCTAATTCAATCAAGGAAACACTGCATGTTGGTGAAGGGCATATTGAAGAAGGATCAGCCGAGTGGTTCTTGTGGGAGAACAACTCCATTTGGCTCACTAACTTCACACACCATCAGGCTTCCAAGCAGCTCTCAAGGAAACTCAGTTTTCACACTCTATGCTTAGTGCCCTTTGAGTGCTTAGGACTGAAATGAAGCTTGGTGAGCATCCCACACAAACGAATGCTCCACATGCGGGTTTCACATGCCACCAACTCCACATTCTCAGGCAACTTCAGCGCCACAGCCGTTTTCAGATAGCCCTCAATGCAAAGGCTCTAGACGCAAATATTGGTGTGAGAGCTAATTCAATCAAGGAAACACTGCATGTTGGTGAAGGGCATATTGAAGAAGGATCAGCCGAGTGGTTCTTGTGGGAGAACAACTCCATTTGGCTCACTAACTTCACACACCATCAGGCTTCCAAGCAGCTCTCAAGGAAACTCAGTTTTCACACTCAATGCTTAGTGCCCTTTGAGTGCTTAGGACTGAAATGAAGCTTGGTGAGCATCCCACACAAACGAATGCTCCACATGCGGGTTTCACATGCCACCAACTCCACATTCTCAGGCAACTTCAGCGCCACAGCCGTTTTCAGATAGCCCTCAATGCAAAGGCTCTAGACGCAAATATTGGTGTGAGAGCTAATTCAATCAAGGAAACACTGCATGTTGGTGAAGGGCATATTGAAGAAGGATCAGCCGAGTGGTTCTTGTGGGAGAACAACTCCATTTGGCTCACTAACTTCACACACCATCAGGCTTCCAAGCAGCTCTCAAAGAAACTCAGTTTTCACACTCTATGCTTAGTGCCCTTTGAGTGCCTAGGACTGAAATGAAGCTTGGTGAGCATCCCACACAAACGAATGCTCCACATGCGGGTTTCACATGCCACCAACTCCACATTCACAGGCAACTTCAGCGCCACAGCCGTTTTCAGATAGCCCTCAATGCAAAGGCTCTAGACGCAAATATTGGTGTGAGAGCTAATTCAATCAAGGAAACACTGCATGTTGGTGAAGGGCATATTGAAGAAGGATCAGCCGAGTGGTTCTTGTGGGAGAACAACTCCATTTGGCTCACTAACTTCACACACCATCAGGCTTCCAAGCAGCTCTCAAGGAAACTCAGTTTTCACACTCTATGCTTAGTGCCCTTTGAGTGCATTATCTAGGAATGAACCTGGTAGAGCATCCCACACAAACGAATGCTCCACATGCGGGTTTCACATGCCACCAACTCCACATTCTCAGACAACTTCAGCGCCACAGCCGTTTTCAGATAGCCCTCAATGCAAAGGATCTAGACGCAAATATTGGTGTGAGAGCTAATTCAATCAAGGAAACACTGCATGTTGGTGAAGGGCATATTGAAGAAGGATCAGCCGAGTGGTTCTTGTGGGAGAACAACTCCATTTGGCTCACTAACTTCACACACCATCAGGCTTCCAAGCAGCTCTCAAGGAAACTCAGTTTTCACACTCTAGGCTTAGTGCCCTTTGAGTGCCTAGGACTGAAATGAAGCTTGGTGAGCATCCCACACAAACGAATGCTCCACATGCGGGTTTCACATGCCACCAACTCCACATTCACAGGCAACTTCAGCGCCACAGCCGTTTTCAGATAGCCCTCAATGCAAAGGCTCTAGACGCAAATATTGGTGTGAGAGCTAATTCAATCAAGGAAACACTGCATGTTGGTGAAGGGCATATTGAAGAAGGATCAGCCGAGTGGTTCTTGTGGGAGAACAACTCCATTTGGCTCACTAACTTCACACACCATCAGGCTTCCAAGCAGCTCTCAAGGAAACTCAGTTTTCACACTCTATGCTTAGTGCCCTTTGAGTGCATTATCTAGGAATGAACCTGGTAGAGCATCCCACACAAACGAATGCTCCACATGCGGGTTTCACATGCCACCAACTCCACATTCACAGGCAACTTCAGCGCCACAGCCATTTTCAGATAGCCCTCAATGCAAAGGCTCTAGAAGCAAATATTAGTGCGAGAGCTAATTCAATCAAGGAAACACTGCATGTTGGTGAAGGGCATATTGAAGAAGGATCAGCCGAGTAGTTCTTGTGGGAGAACAACTCCATTTGGCTCACTAACTTCACACACCATCAGGCTTCCAAGCAGCTCTCAAGGAAACTCAGTTTTCACACTCTATGCTTAGTGCCCTTTGAGTGCATTATCTAGGAATGAACCTGGTAGAGCATCCCACACAAACGAATGCTCCACATGCGGGTTTCACATGCCACCAACTCCACATTCTCAGGCAACTTCAGCGCCACAGCCGTTTTCAGATAGCCCTCAATGCAAAGGCTCTAGACGCAAATATTGGTGTGAGAGCTAATTCAATCAAGGAAACACTGCATGTTGGTGAAGGGCATAGTGAAGAAGGATCAGCTGAGTGGTTCTTGTGGGAGAACAACTCCATTTGGCTCACTAACTTCACACACCATCAGGCTTCCAAGCAGCTCTCAAAGAAACTCAGTTTTCACACTCTATCTTAGTGCCCTTTGAGTGCCTAGGACTGAAATGAAGCTTGGTGAGCATCCCACACAAACGAATGCTCCACATGCGGGTTTCACATGCCACCAACTCCACATTCTCAGGCAACTTCAGCGCCACAGCCGTTTTCAGATAGCCCTCAATGCAAAGGCTCTAGACGCAAATATTGGTGCGAGAGCTAATTCAATCAAGGAAACACTGCATGTTGGTGAAGGGCATATTGAAGAAGGATCAGCCGAGTGGTTCTTGTGGGAGAACAACTCCATTTGGCTCACTAACTTCACACACCATCAGGCTTCCAAGCAGCTCTCAAGGAAACTCAGTTTTCACACTCTATGCTTAGTGCCCTTTGAGTGCATTATCTAGGAATGAACCTGGTAGAGCATCCCACACATACGAATGCTCCACATGCGGGTTTCACATGCCACCAACTCCACATTCACAGGCAACTTCAGCGCCACAGCCGTTTTCAGATAGCCCTCAATGCAAAGGCTCTAGACGCAAATATTGGTGTGAGAGCTAATTCAATCAAGGAAACACTGCATGTTGGTGAAGGGCATATTGAAGAAGGATCAGCCGAGTGGTTCTTGTGGGAGAACAACTCCATTTGGCTCACTAACTTCACACACCATCAGGCTTCCAAGCAGCTCTCAAGGAAACTCAGTTTTCACACTCTATCTTAGTGCCCTTTGAGTGCATTATCTAGGAATGAACCTGGTAGAGCATCCCACACAAACGAATGCTCCACATGCGGGTTTCGCATGCCACCAACTCCACATTCACAGGCAACTTCAGCACCACAGCCGTTTTCAGATAGCCCTCAATGCAAAGGCTCTAGACGCAAATATTTGTGTGAGAGCTAATTCAATCAAGGAAACACTGCATGTTGGTGAAGGGCATATTGAAGAAGGATCAGCCGAGTGGTTCTTGTGGGAGAACAACTCCATTTGGCTCACTAATTTCACACACCATCAGGCTTCCAAGCAGCTCTCAAGGAAACTCAGTTTTCACACTCTATGCTTAGTGCACTTTGAGTGCCTAGGACTGAAATGAAGCTTGGTGAGCATCCCACACAAACGAATGCTCCACATGCGGGTTTCACATGCCACCAACTCCACATTCTCAGGCAACTTCAGCGCCACAGCCGTTTTCAGATAGCCCTCAATGCAAAGGCTCTAGACGCAAATATTGGTGTGAGAGCTAATTCAATCAAGGAAACACTGCATGTTCGTGAAGGGCATATTGAAGAAGGATCAGCCGAGTGGTTCTTGTGGGAGAACAACTCCATTTGGCTCACTAACTTCACACACCATCAGGCTTCCAAGCAGCTCTCAAGGAAACTCAGTTTTCACACTCTATGCTTAGTGCCCTTTGAGTGCCTAGGACTGAAATGAAGCTTGGTGAGCATCCCACACAAACGAATGCTCCACATGCGGGTTTCACATGCCACCAACTCCACATTCACAGGCAACTTCAGCGCCACAGCCGTTTTCAGATAGCCCTCAATGCAAAGGCTCTAGACGCAAATATTGGTGTGAGAGCTAATTCAATCAAGGAAACACTGCATGTTGGTGAAGGGCATATTGAAGAAGGATCAGCCGAGTGGTTCTTGTATGAGAACAACTCCATTTGGCTCACTAACTTCACACACCATCAGGCTTCCAAGCAGCTCTCAAGGAAACTCAGTTTTCACACTCTATGCTTAGTGCCCTTTGAGTGCATTATCTAGGAATGAACCTGGTAGAGCATCCCACACAAACGAATGCTCCACATGCGGGTTTCACATGCCACCAACTCCACATTCTCAGACAACTTCAGCGCCACAGCCGTTTTCAGATAGCCCTCAATGCAAAGGCTCTAGACGCAAATATTGGTGTGAGAGCTAATTCAATCAAGGAAACACTGCATGTTGGTGAAGGGCATATTGAAGAAGGATCAGCCGAGTGGTTCTTGTGGGAGAACAACTCCATTTGGCTCACTAACTTCACACACCATCAGACTTCCAAGCAGCTCTCAAGGAAACTCAGTTTTCACACTCTAGGCTTAGTGCCCTTTGAGTGCCTAGGACTGAAATGAAGCTTGGTGAGCATCCCACACAAACGAATGCTCCACATGCGGGTTTCACATGCCACCAACTCCACATCCACAGGCAACTTCAGCGCCACAGCCGTTTTCAGATAGCCCTCAATGCAAAGGCTCTAGACGCAAATATTGGTGCGAGAGCTAATTCAATCAAGGAAACACTGCATGTTGTTGAAGGGCATATTGAAGAAGGATCAGCCGAGTGGTTCTTGTGGGAGAACAACTCCATTTGGCTCACTAACTTCACACACCATCAGGCTTCCAAGCAGCTCTCAAGGAAACTCAGTTTTCACACTCTATGCTTAGTGCCCTTTGAGTGCATTATCTAGGAATGAACCTGGTAGAGCATCCCACACAAACGAATGCTCCACATGCGGGTTTCACATGCCACCAACTCCACATTCTCAGACAACTTCAGCGCCACAGCCGTTTTCAGATAGCCCTCAATGCAAAGGCTCTAGACGCAAATATTGGTGTGAGAGCTAATTCAATCAAGGAAACACTGCATGTTGGTGAAGGGCATATTGAAGAAGGATCAGCTGAGTGGTTCTTGTGGGAGAACAACTCCATTTGGCTCACTAACTTCACACACCATCAGGCTTCCAAGCAGCTCTCAAGGAAACTCAGTTTTCACACTCTATGCTTAGTGCCCTTTGAGTGCCTAGGACTGAAATGAAGCTTGGTGAGCATCCCACACAAACGAATGCTCCACATGCGGGTTTCACATGCCACCAACTCCACATTCTCAGGCAACTTCAGCGCCACAGCCGTTTTCAGATAGCCCTCAATGCAAAGGCTCTAGACGCAAATATTGGTGCGAGAGCTAATTCAATCAAGGAAACACTGCATGTTGGTGAAGGGCATATTGAAGAAGGATCAGCCGAGTGGTTCTTGTGGGAGAACAACTCCATTTGGCTCACTAACTTCACACACCATCAGGCTTCCAAGCAGCTCTCAAGGAAACTCAGTTTTCACACTCTATGCTTAGTTCCCTTTGAGTGCATTATCTAGGAATGAACCTGGTAGAGCATCCCACACATACGAATGCTCCACATGCGGGTTTCACATGCCACCAACTCCACATTCACAGGCAACTTCAGCGCCACAGCCGTTTTCAGATAGCCCTCAATGCAAAGGCTCTAGACGCAAATATTGGTGTGAGAGCTAATTCAATCAAGGAAACACTGCATGTTGGTGAAGGGCATATTGAAGAAGGATCAGCCGAGTGGTTCTTGTGGGAGAACAACTCCATTTGGCTCACTAACTTCACACACCATCAGGCTTCCAAGCAGCTCTCAAGGAAACTCAGTTTTCACACTATCTTAGTGCCCTTTGAGTGCATTATCTAGGAATGAACCTGGTAGAGCATCCCACACAAACGAATGCTCCACATGCGGGTTTCACATGCCACCAACTCCACATTCACAGGCAACTTCAGCGCCACAGCCGTTTTCAGATAGCCCTCAATGCAAAGGCTCTAGACGCAAATATTGGTGTGAGAGCTAATTCAATCAAGGAAACACTGCATGTTGGTGAAGGGCATATTGAAGAAGGATCAGCCGAGTGGTTCTTGTGGGAGAACAACTCCATTTGGCTCACTAACTTCACACACCATCAGGCTTCCAAGCAGCTCTCAAGGAAACTCAGTTTTCACACTCTATGCTTAGTGCCCTTTGAGTGCATTATCTAGGAATGAACCTGGTAGAGCATCCCACACAAACGAATGCTCCACATGCGGGTTTCACATGCCACCAACTCCACATTCTCAGACAACTTCAGCGCCACAGCCGTTTTCAGATAGCCCTCAATGCAAAGGCTCTAGACGCAAATATTGGTGTGAGAGCTAATTCAATCAAGGAAACACTGCATGTTGGTGAAGGGCATATTGAAGAAGGATCAGCCGAGTGGTTCTTGTGGGAGAACAACTCCATTTGGCTCACTAACTTCACACACCATCAGGCTTCCAAGCAGCTCTCAAGGAAACTCAGTTTTCACACTCTAGGCTTAGTGCCCTTTGAGTGCCTAGGACTGAAATGTAGCTTGGTGAGCATCCCACACAAACGAATGCTCCACATGCGGGTTTCACATGCCACCAACTCCACATTCACAGGCAACTTCAGCGCCACAGCCGTTTTCAGATAGCCCTCAATGCAAAGGCTCTAGACGCAAATATTGGTGTGAGAGCTAATTCAATCAAGGAAACACTGCATGTTGGTGAAGGGCATATTGAAGAAGGATCAGCCGAGTGGTTCTTGTGGGAGAACAACTCCATTTGGCTCACTAACTTCACACACCATCAGGCTTCCAAGCAGCTCTCAAGGAAACTCAGTTTTCACACTCTATGCTTAGTGCCCTTTGAGTGCATTATCTAGGAATGAACCTGGTAGAGCATCCCACACATACGAATGCTCCACATGCGGGTTTCACATGCCACCAACTCCACATTCACAGGCAACTTCAGCGCCACAGCCGTTTTCAGATAGCCCTCAATGCAAAGGCTCTAGACGCAAATATTGGTGTGAGAGCTAATTCAATCAAGGAAACACTGCATGTTGGTGAAGGGCATATTGAAGAAGGATCAGCCGAGTGGTTCTTGTGGGAGAACAACTCCATTTGGCTCACTAACTTCACACACCATCAGGCTTCCAAGCAGCTCTCAAGGAAACTCAGTTTTCACACTCTATCTTAGTGCCCTTTGAGTGCATTATCTAGGAATGAACCTGGTAGAGCATCCCACAGAAACGAATGCTCCACATGCGGGTTTCACATGCCACCAACTCCACATTCACAGGCAACTTCAGCGCCACAGCCGTTTTCAGATAGCCCTCAATGCAAAGGCTCTAGACGCAAATATTGGTGTGAGAGCTAATTCAATCAAGGAAACACTGCATGTTGGTGAAGGGCATATTGAAGAAGGATCAGCCGAGTGGTTCTTGTGGGAGAACAACTCCATTTGGCTCACTAACTTCACACACCATCAGGCTTCCAAGCAGCTCTCAAGGAAACTCAGTTTTCACACTCTAGGCTTAGTGCCCTTTGAGTGCCTAGGACTGAAATGTAGCTTGGTGAGCATCCCACACAAACGAATGCTCCACATGCGGGTTTCACATGCCACCAACTCCACATTCACAGGCAACTTCAGCGCCACAGCCGTTTTCAGATAGCCCTCAATGCAAAGGCTCTAGACGCAAATATTGGTGTGAGAGCTAATTCAATCAAGGAAACACTGCATGTTGGTGAAGGGCATATTGAAGAAGGATCAGCCGAGTGGTTCTTGTGGGAGAACAACTCCATTTGGCTCACTAACTTCACACACCATCAGGCTTCCAAGCAGCTCTCAAGGAAACTCAGTTTTCACACTCTATGCTTAGTGCCCTTTGAGTGCATTATCTAGGAATGAACCTGGTAGAGCATCCCACACATACGAATGCTCCACATGCGGGTTTCACATGCCACCAACTCCACATTCACAGGCAACTTCAGCGCCACAGCCGTTTTCAGATAGCCCTCAATGCAAAGGCTCTAGACGCAAATATTGGTGTGAGAGCTAATTCAATCAAGGAAACACTGCATGTTGGTGAAGGGCATATTGAAGAAGGATCAGCCGAGTGGTTCTTGTGGGAGAACAACTCCATTTGGCTCACTAACTTCACACACCATCAGGCTTCCAAGCAGCTCTCAAGGAAACTCAGTTTTCACACTCTATCTTAGTGCCCTTTGAGTGCATTATCTAGGAATGAACCTGGTAGAGCATCCCACAGAAACGAATGCTCCACATGCGGGTTTCACATGCCACCAACTCCACATTCACAGGCAACTTCAGCGCCACAGCCGTTTTCAGATAGCCCTCAATGCAAAGGCTCTAGACGCAAATATTTGTGTGAGAGCTAATTCAATCAAGGAAACACTGCATGTTGGTGAAGGGCATATTGAAGAAGGATCAGCCGAGTGGTTCTTGTGGGAGAACAACTCCATTTGGCTCACTAACTTCACACACCATCAGGCTTCCAAGCAGCTCTCAAGGAAACTCAGTTTTCACACTCTATGCTTAGTGCCCTTTGAGTGCATTATCTAGGAATGAACCTGGTAGAGCATCCCACACAAACGAATGCTCCACATGCGGGTTTCACATGCCACCAACTCCACATTCTCAGACAACTTCAGCGCCACAGCCGTTTTCAGATAGCCCTCAATGCAAAGGCTCTAGACGCAAATATTGGTGTGAGAGCTAATTCAATCAAGGAAACACTGCATGTTGGTGAAGGGCATATTGAAGAAGGATCAGCCGAGTGGTTCTTGTGGGAGAACAACTCCATTTGGCTCACTAACTTCACACACCATCAGGCTTCCAAGCAGCTCTCAAGGAAACTCAGTTTTCACACTCTAGGCTTAGTGCCCTTTGAGTGCCTAGGACTGAAATGTAGCTTGGTGAGCATCCCACACAAACGAATGCTCCACATGCGGGTTTCACATGCCACCAACTCCACATTCACAGGCAACTTCAGCGCCACAGCCGTTTTCAGATAGCCCTCAATGCAAAGGCTCTAGACGCAAATATTGGTGTGAGAGCTAATTCAATCAAGGAAACACTGCATGTTGGTGAAGGGCATATTGAAGAAGGATCAGCCGAGTGGTTCTTGTGGGAGAACAACTCCATTTGGCTCACTAACTTCACACACCATCAGGCTTCCAAGCAGCTCTCAAGGAAACTCAGTTTTCACACTCTATGCTTAGTGCCCTTTGAGTGCATTATCTAGGAATGAACCTGGTAGAGCATCCCACACATACGAATGCTCCACATGCGGGTTTCACATGCCACCAACTCCACATTCACAGGCAACTTCAGCGCCACAGCCGTTTTCAGATAGCCCTCAATGCAAAGGCTCTAGACGCAAATATTGGTGCGAGAGCTAATTCAATCAAGGAAACACTGCATGTTGGTGAAGGGCATATTGAAGAAGGATCAGCCGAGTGGTTCTTGTGGGAGAACAACTCCATTTGGCTCACTAACTTCACACACCATCAGGCTTCCAAGCAGCTCTCAAGGAAACTCAGTTTTCACACTCGATGCTTAGTGCCCTTTGAGTGCCTAGGACTGAGATGAAGCTTGGTGAGCATCCCACACAAACGAATGCTCCACATGCGGGTTTCCCATGCCACCAACTCCACATTCTCAGGCAACTTCAGCGCCACAGCCGTTTTCAGATAGCCCTCAATGCAAAGGCTCTAGACGCAAATATTGGTGTGAGAGCTAATTCAATCAAGGAAACACTGCATGTTGGTGAAGGGCATATTGAAGAAGGATCAGCCGAGTGGTTCTTGTGGGAGAACAACTCCATTTGGCTCACTAACTTCACACACCATCAGGCTTCCAAGCAGCTCTCAAGGAAACTCAGTTTTCACACTCTATGCTTAGTGCCCTTTGAGTGCATTATCTAGGAATGAACCTGGTAGAGCATCCCACACAAACGAATGCTCCACATGCGGGTTTCACATGCCACCAACTCCACATTCACAGGCAACTTCAGCGCCACAGCCGTTTTCAGATAGCCCTCAATGCAAAGGCTCTAGACGCAAATATTGGTGTGAGAGCTAATTCAATCAAGGAAACACTGCATGTTGGTGAAGGGCATATTGAAGAAGGATCAGCCGAGTGGTTCTTGTGGGAGAACAACTCCATTTGGCTCACTAACTTCACACACCATCAGGCTTCCAAGCAGCTCTCAAAGAAACTCAGTTTTCACACTCTATGCTTAGTGCCCTTTGAGTGCCTACGACTGAAATGAAGCTTGGTGAGCATCCCACACAAACGAATGCTCCACATGCGGGTTTCACATGCCACCAACTCCACATTCTCAGGCAACTTCAGCGCCACAGCCGTTTTCAGATAGCCCTCAATGCAAAGGCTCTAGACGCAAATATTGGTGCGAGAGCTAATTCAATCAAGGAAACACTGCATGTTGGTGAAGGGCATATTGAAGAAGGATCAGCCGAGTGGTTCTTGTGGGAGAACAACTCCATTTGGCTCACTAACTTCACAAACCATCAGACTTCCAAGCAGCTCTCAAGGAAACTCAGTTTTCACACTCTATGCTTAGTGCCCTTTGAGTGCCTAGGACTGAAATGAAGCTTGGTGAGCATCCCACACAAACGAACGCTCCACATGCGGGTTTCCCATGCCACCAACTCCACATTCTCAGGCAACTTCAGCGCCACAGCCGTTTTCAGATAGCCCTCAATGCAAAGGCTCTAGACGCAAATATTGGTGCGAGAGCTAATTCAATCAAGGAAACACTGCATGTTGGTGAAGGGCATATTGAAGAAGGATCAGCCGAGTGGTTCTTGTGGGAGAACAACTCCATTTGGCTCACTAACTTCACACACCATCAGGCTTCCAAGCAGCTCTCAAAGAAACTCAGTTTTCACACTCTATGCTTAGTGCCCTTTGAGTGCCTAGGACTGAAATGAAGCTTGGTGAGCATCCCACACAAACGAACGCTCCACATGCGGGTTTCACATGCCACCAACTCCACATTCACAGGCAACTTCAGCACCACAGCCGTTTTCAGATAGCCCTCAATGCAAAGGCTCTAGACGCAAATATTGGTGTGAGAGCTAATTCAATCAAGGAAACACTGCATGTTGGTGAAGGGCATATTGAAGAAGGATCAGCCGAGTGGTTCTTGTGGGAGAACAACTCCATTTGGCTCACTAACTTCACACACCATCAGGCTTCCAAGCGGCTTCCAAGCAGCTCTCAAGGAAACTCAGTTTTCACACTCTATGCTTAGTGCCCTTTGAGTGCATTATCTAGGAATGAACCTGGTAGAGCATCCCACACAAACGAATGCTCCACATGCGGGTTTCACATGCCACCAACTCCACATTCACAGGCAACTTCAGCGCCACAGCCGTTTTCAGATAGCCCTCAATGCAAAGGCTCTAGACGCAAATATTGGTGTGAGAGCTAATTCAATCAAGGAAACACTGCATGTTGGTGAAGGGCATATTGAAGAAGGATCAGCCGAGTGGTTCTTGTGGGAGAACAACTCCATTTGGCTCACTAACTTCACACACCATCAGGCTTCCAAGCAGCTCTAAAGGAAACTCAGTTTTCACACTCTATCTTAGTGCCCTTTGAGTGCATTATCTAGGAATGAACCTGGTAGAGCATCCCACACAAACGAATGCTCCACATGCGGGTTTCACATGCCACCAACTCCACATTCACAGGCAACTTCAGCGCCACAGCCGTTTTCAGATAGCCCTCAATGCAAAGGCTCTAGACGCAAATATTGGTGTGAGAGCTAATTCAATCAAGGAAACACTGCATGTTGGTGAAGGGCATATTGAAGAAGGATCAGCCGAGTGGTTCTTGTGGGAGAACAACTCCATTTGGCTTACTAACTTCACACACCATCAGGCTTCCAAGCAGCTCTCAAGGAAACTCAGTTTTCACACTCTATGCTTAGTGCCCTTTGAGTGCCTAGGACTGAAATGAAGCTTGGTGAGCATCCCACACAAACGAATGCTCCACATGCGGGTTTCACATGCCACCAACTCCACATTCTCAGGCAACTTCAGCGCCACAGCCGTTTTCAGAAGCCCTCAATGCAAAGGCTCTAGACGCAAATATTGGTGCGAGAGCTAATTCAATCAAGGAAACACTGCATGTTGGTGAAGGGCATATTGAAGAAGGATCAGCCGAGTGGTTCTTGTGGGAGAACAACTCCATTTGGCTCACTAACTTCACACACCATCAGGCTTCCAAGCAGCTCTCAAGGAAACTCAGTTTTCACACTCTATGCTTAGTGCCCTTTGAGTGCCTAGGACTGAAATGAAGCTTGGTGAGCATCCCACACAAACGAATGCTCCACATGCGGGTTTCACATGCCACCAACTCCACATTCACAGGCAACTTCAGCGCCACAGCCGTTTTCAGATAGCCCTCAATGCAAAGGCTCTAGACGCAAATATTGGTGTGAAAGCTAATTCAATCAAGGAAACACTGCATGTTGGTGAAGGGCATATTGAAGAAGGATCAGCGAGTGGTTCTTGTGGGAGAACAACTCCATTTGGCTCACTAACTTCACACACCATCAGGCTTCCAAGCAGCTCTAAAGGAAACTCAGTTTTCACACTCTATCTAGTGCCCTTTTAAGTGCATTATCTAGGAATGAACCTGGTAGAGCATCCCCACACAAACGAATGCTCACATGCGGTTTCACATGCCACCAACTCCACATTCACAGGCAACTTCAACGCCACAGCCGTTTCAGATAGCCCTCAATGCAAAGGCTCTAGACGCAAATATTGTGTGAGAGCTAATTCAATCAGGAAACACTGCATGTTGGGAGGGCATATTGAAGAAGGATCAGCCAAGTGGTTCTTGTGGGAGAACAACTCCATTTGGCTCACTAACTTCACACACCATCAGGCTTCCAAGCAGCTCTCCAGGAAACTCAGTTTTCACACTCTATGCTTAGTGCCCTTTGAGTGCCTAGGACTGAAATGAAGCTTGGTGAGCATCCCACACAAACGAATGCTCCACATGCGGTTTCACATGCCACCAACTCCACATCTCAGGCAACTTCAGCGCCACAGCCGTTTTCAGATAGCCCTCAATGCAAAGGCTCTAGATGCAAATATTGGTGTGAGAGCTAATTTCAATCAAGGAAACACTGCGTGTTGGTGAAGGGCATATTGAAGAAGGATCAGCCGAGTGGGTTCTTGTGGGAGAACAACTCCATTTGGCTCACTAACTTCACACACCATCAGGCTTCCAAGCAGCTCTCAAGAAACTCAGTTTTCACACTCTATGCTTAGTGCCCTTTGAGTGCTAGGACTGAAATGAAGCTTGGTGAGCATCCCACACAACCTGATATGCTCCCACATGCGGGTTTTCACATGCCACCAACTCCACATTCTCAGGCAACTTCAGCGCCACAGCCGTTTTCAGATAGCCTCAATGCAAAGGGTTAGATGCAAATATTGGTGTGCGAGCTAATTCAATCAAGGATACACTGCATGTTGGTGAAGGGCATATTGAAGAACGATCAGCCGAGTGGTTCTTGTGGGAGAACAACTCCATTTGGCTCACTAACTTCACACACCATCAGGCTTCCAAGCAGCTCTCAAGGAAACTCAGTTTTCACACTCTATGCTTAGTGCCCTTTGAGTGCATTATCTAGGAATGAACCTGGTAGAGCATCCACACATACGAATGCTCCACATGCGGGTTTCACATGCCACCAACTCCCCATTCACACTCAACTTCAGCGCCACAGCCGTTTTCAGATAGCCTCAATGCAAAGGCTCTAGACGCAAATATTGGTGTGAGAGCTAATTCAATCAAGGAAACACTGCATGTTGTTGAAGGGCATATTGAAGAAGGATCAGCCGAGTGGTTCTTGTGGGAGAACAACTCCATTTGGCTCACTAACTTCACACACCATCAGGTTTCAAGCAGCTCTCAAGGAAACTCAGTTTTCACACTCTATGCTTAGTGCCCTTTGAGTGCCTAGGACTGAAATGAAGCTTGGTGAGCATCCCACACAAACGAATGCTCCACATGCGGGTTTCACATGCCACCAACTCCACATTCTCAGGCAACTTCAGCGCCACAGCCGTTTTCAGATAGCCCTCAATGCAAAGGCTCTAGACGCAAATATTGGTGTGAGAGCTAATTCATCAAGGAACACTGCATGTTGGGTGAAGGGCATATTGAAGAAGGATCAGCCGAGTGGTTCTTGTGGGAGAACAACTCCATTTGGCTCACTAACTTCACACACCATCAGGCTTCCAAGCAGCTCTCAAGGAAACTCAGTTTTCACACTCTATCTTAGTGGCCCTTTGAGTGCATTATCTAGGAATGAACCTGGTAGAGCATCTCACACATACGAATGCTCCACATGCGGGTTTCACATGCCACCAACTCCACATTCACAGGCATCTTCAGCGCCACAGCCGTTTTCAGATAGCCCTCAATGCAAAGGCTCTAGACTCAAATATTGGTGTGAGAGCTAATTCAATCAAGGAAACACTGCGTGTTGGTGAGGGCATATTGAAGAAGGATCAGCCCGAGTGGTTCTGTGGGAGAACAACTCCATTTGGCTCACTAACTTCACACACCATCAGGCTTCCAAGCAGCTCTCAAAGAAACTCAGTTTTCACACTCTATGCTTAGTACCCTTTGAGTCCCTTAGGACTGAAATGAAGCTTGGTGAGCATCCCACACAAACGAATGCTCCACATGCGGGTTTCACATGCCACCAACTCCACTTCTCAGGCAACTTCAGCGCACAGCCGTTTTCAGATAGCCCTCATTGCAAAGGCTCTAGACGCAAATATTGGTGTGAGAGCTAATTCAATCAAGGAAACACTGCATGTTGGTGAAGGGCATATTGAAGAAGGATCAGCCGAGTGGTCTTGTGGGAGAACAACTCCATTTGGCTCACTAACTCACACACCATCAGGCTTCCAAGCAGCTCTCAAGGAAACTCAGTTTTCACACTCTATGCTTAGTGCCCTTTGAGTGCATTATCTAGAATGAACCTGGTAGAGCATCCCACACAAACGAATGCTCCACATTCGGGTTTCACATGCCACCAACTCCACATTCACAGGCAACCTCAGCGCCACAGCCGTTTTCAGATAGCCCTCAATGCAAAGGCTCTAGACGCAAATATTGGTGTGAGAGCTAATTCAATCAAGGAAACACTGCATGTTGGTGAAGGGCATATTGAAGAAGGATCAGCCGAGTGGTTCTTGTGGGAGAACAACTCCATTTGGCTCACTAACTTCACACACCATCAGGCTTCCAAGCAGCTCTCAAAGAAACTCAGTTTTCACACTCTATGCTTAGTGCCCTTTGAGTGCATTAACTAGGAATGAACCTGGTAGAGCATCCCACACAAACGAATGCTCCACATGCGGGTTTCACATGCCCCCAACTCCACATTCTCAGGCAACTTCAGCGCCACAGCCGTTTTCAGATAGCCCTCAATGCAAAGGCTCTAGATGCAAATATTGGTGTGAGAGCTAATTCAATCAAGAAAACACTGCAGTTGGTGAAGGGCATGTTGAAGAAGGATCAGCCGAGTGGTTCTTGTGGGAGAACAACTCCATTTTGGCTCACTAACTTCACACACCATCAGGCTTCCAAGCAGCTCTCAAGGAAACTCAGTTTTCACACTCTATGCTTAGTGCCCTTTGAGTGCATTATCTAGAAATGACCCTAGTAGAGCATCCACACATACGAATGCTCCACATGCGGGTTTCACATGCACCAACTCCACATTCACAGGCAACTCAGCGCCACAGCCGTTTTCAGATAGGCCTCAATGCAAAGGCTCTAGACGCAAATATTGGTGTGAGAGCTAATTCAATCAAGAAACACTGCATGTTGGTGAAGGGCATATTGAAGAAGGATCAGCCGAGTGGTTCTTGTGGGAGAACAACTCCATTTGGCTCACTAACTTCACACACCATCAGGCTTCCAAGCAGCTCTCAAGGAAACTCAGTTTTCACACTCTATGCTTAGTGCCCTTTGAGTGCATTATCTAGGAATGAACCTGGTAGAGCATCCCACAATACGAATGCTCCACATGCAGGTTTCACATGCCACCAACTCCACATTCTCAGGCAACTTCAGCGCCACAGCCGTTTTCAGATAGCCCTCAATGCAAAGGCTCTAGACGCAAATATTGGTGTGAGAGCTAATTCAATCAAGGAAACACTGCATGTTGGTGAAGGGCATATTGAAGAAGGATCAGCCGAGTGATTCTTGTGGGAGAACAACTCCATTTGGCTCACTAACTTCACACACCATCAGGCTTCCAAGCAGCTCTCAAGGAAACTCAGTTTTCACACTCTATGCTTAGTGCCCTTTGAGTGCATTATCTAGGAATGAACCTGGTAGAGCATCCCACACAAATGAATGCTCCACATTCGGGTTTCACATGCCACCAACTCCACATTCACAGGCAACTTCAGCGCCACAGCCGTTTTCAGATAGCCCTCAATGCAAAGGCTCTAGACGCAAATATTGGTGTGAGAGCTAATTCAATCAAGGAAACACTGCATGTTGGTGAAGGGCATATTGAGAAGGATCAGTCGAGTGGTTCTTGTATGAGAACAACTCCATTTGGCTCACTAACTTCACACACCATCAGGCTTCCAAGCAGCTCTCAAAGAAACTCAGTTTTCACCACTCTATGCTTAGTGCCCTTTGAGTGCCTACGACCTGAAATGAAGCTTGGTAAGCATCCCACACAAACGAATGCTCCACATGCGGGTTTCACATGCCACACCAACTCCACATTCTCAGGCAACTTCAGCGCCACAGCCGTTTTCAGATAGCCCTCAATGCAAAGGCTCTAGACTCAAATATTGGTGTGAGAGCTAATTCAATCAAAGAACACTGCATGTTGGTGAAGGGCATATTGAAGAAGGATCAGCCGAGTGGTTCTTGTGGGAGAACAACTCCATTTGGCTCACTAACTTCACACACATCAGGCTTCCAAGCAGCTCTCAAGGAAACTCAGTTTTCACACTCTATGCTTAGTGCCCTTTGAGTGCATTATCTAGGAATGAACCTGGTAGAGCATCCCACACAAACGATGCTCCACATGCGGGTTTCACATGCCCCCAACTCCACATTCTCAGGCAACTTCAGCGCCACAGCCGTTTTCAGATAGCCCTCAATGCAAGGCTCTAGACGCAAATATTGGTGTGAGAGCTAATTCAATCAAGGAAACACTGCATGTTGGTGAAGGGCATATTGAAGAAGGATCAACCGAGTGGTTCTTGTGGGAGAACAACTCCATTTGGCTCACTAACTTCACACACCATCAGGCTTCCAAGCAGCTCTCAAAGAAACTCAGTTTCACACTTTATGCTTAGTGCCCTTTGAGTGCCTAGGACTGAAATGAAGCTTGGTGAGCATCCCACACAAACGAATGCTCCACATGCGGGTTTCACATGCCACCAACTCCACATTCTCAGGCAACTTCAGCGCCACAGCCGTTTTCAGATAGCCCTCAATGCAAAGGCTCTAGACGCAAATATTGGTGTGCGAGCTAATTCAATCAAGGAAACACTGCATGTTGGTGAAGGGCATATTGAAGAAGGATCAGCCGAGTGGTTCTTGTGGGAGAACAACTCCATTTGGCTCACTAACTTCACACACCATCAGGCTTCCAAGCAGCTCTCAAAGAAACTCAGTTTCACACTCTATGCTTAGTGCCCTTTGAGTGCCTAGGACTGAATGAAGCTTGGTAAGCATCCCACACAAACGAATGCTCCACATGCAGGTTTCACATGCCACCAACTCCACATTCTCAGGCAACTTCAGCGCCACAGCCGTTTTCAGATAGCCCTCAATGCAAAGGCTCTAGACGGAAATATTGGTTTGCGAGCTAATTCAATCAAGGAAACACTGCATGTTGGTGAAGGGCATATTGAAGAAGGATCAGCCGAGTGGTTCTTGTGGGAGAACAACTCATTTGGCTCACTAACTTCACACACCATCAGGCTTCCAAGCAGCTCTCAAGGAACTCTGTTTTCACACTCTATGCTTAGTGCCCTTTGAGTGCCTAGGACTGAAATGAAGCTTGGTGAGCATCCCACACAACGAATGCTCCACATGCGGGTTTCACATGCCACCAACTCCACATTCTCAGGCAACTTCAGCGCCACAGCCGTTTTCAGATAGCCCTCAATGCAAAGGCTCTAGACGCAAATATTGGTGTGAGAGCTAATTCAATCAAGGAAACACTGCATGTTGGTGAAGGGCATATTGAAGAAGGATCAGCCGAGTGGTTCTTGTGGGAGAACAACTCCATTTGTCTCACTAACTTCACACACCATCAGGCTTCCAAGCAGCTCTCAAGGAAACTCAGTTTTCACACTCTATGCTTAGTGCCCTTTGAGTGCATTATCTAGGAATGAACCTGGTAGAGCATCTCACACATACGAATGCTCCACATGCGGGTTTCACATGCCACCAACTCCACATTCACAGGCAACTTCAGCGCCACAGCCGTTTTCAGATAGCCCTCAATGCAAAGGCTCTAGACTCAAATATTGGTGTGAGAGCTAATTCAATCAAGGAAACACTGCATGTTGGTGAAGGGCATATTGAAGAAGGATCAGCCGAGTGGTTCTTGTGGGAGAACAACTCCATTTGGCTCACTAACTTCACACACCATCAGGCTTCCAAGCAGCTCTCAAAGAAACTCAGTTTTCACACTCTATGCTTAGTGCCCTTTGAGTGCCTAGGACTGAAATGAAGCTTGGTGAGCATCCCACACAAACGAATGCTCCACATGCGGGTTTCACATGCCACCAACTCCACATTCACAGGCAACTTCAGCGCCACAGCCGTTTTCAGATAGCCTCAATGCAAAGGCTCTAGACGCAAATATTGGTGTGAGAGCTAATTCAATCAAGGGAACACTGCATGTTGGTGAAGGGCATATTGAAGAAGGATGAGCCGAGTGGTTCTTGTGGGAGAACAACTCCATTTGGCTCACTAATCACACACCATCAGGCTTCCAAGCAGCTCTCAAAGAAACTCAGTTTTCACACTCTATGCGTAGTGCCCTTTGAGTGCATTATCTAGGAATGAACCTGGTAGAGCATCCCACACAAACGAATGCTCCACATGCGGGTTTCACATGCCACCAACTCCACATTCACAGGCAACTTCAGCGCCACAGCCGTTTTCAGATAGCCCTCAATGCAAAGGCTCTAGACGCAAATATTGGTGTGAGAGCTAATTCAATCAAGGAAACACTGCATGTGGGTGAAGGGCATATTGAAGAAGGATGAGCCGAGTGGTTCTTGTGGGAGAACAACTCCATTTGGCTCACTAACTTCACACACCATCAGGCTTCCAAGCAGCTCTCAAGGAAACTCAGTTTTCACACTCTAGGCTTAGTGCCCTTTGAGTGCATTATCTAGGAATGAACCTGGTAGAGCATCCACACATACGAATGCTCCACATGCGGGTTTCACATGCCACCAACTCCACATTCACAGGCAACTTCAGTGCCACAGCCGTTTTTCAGATAGCCCTCAATGCAAAGGCTCTAGACGCAAATATTGGTGTGAGAGCTAATTCAATCAAGGAAACACTGCATGTTGGTGAAGGGCATATTGAAGAAGGATCAGCCGAGTGGTTCTTGTGGGAGAACAACTCCATTTGGCTCACTAACTTCACACACCATCAGGCTTCCAAGCAGCTCTCAAGGAAACTCAGTTTTCACACTTCTATGCTTAGTGCCCTTTGAGTGCATTATCTAGGAATGAACCTGGTAGAGCATCCCACACAAACGAATGCTCCACATGCGGGTTTCACATGCCACCAACTCCACATTCTCAGGCAACTTCAGCGCCACAGCCGTTTTCAGATAGCCCTCAATGCAAAGGCTCTAGACGCAAATATTGGTTTGAGAGCTAATTCAATCAAGGAAACACTGCATGTTGGTGAAGGGCATATTGAAGAAGGATCAACCGAGTGGTTCTTGTGGGAGAACAACTCCATTTGGCTCACTAACTTCACACCCATCAGGCTTCCAAGCAGCTCTCAAAGAAACTCAGTTTTCACACTTTATGCTTAGTGCCCCTTGAGTGCCTAGGACTGAAATGAAGCTTGGTGAGCATCCCACACAAACGAATGCTCCACATGCGGGTTTCACATGCCACCAACTCAACATTCACAGGCAACTTCAGCGCCACAGCCGTTTTCAGATAGCCCTCAATGCAAAGGCTCTAGACGCAAATATTGGTGTGAGAGCTAATTCAATCAAGGAAACACTGCATGTTGGTGAAGGGCATATTGAAGAAGGATCAGCCGAGTGGTTCTTGTGGGAGAACAACTCCATTTGGCTCACTAACTTCACACACCCATCAGGCTTCCAAGCAGCTCTCAAGGAAACTCAGTTTTCACACTCTATGCTTAGTGCCCTTTGAGTGCATTATCTAGAATGAACCTGGTAGAGCATCCCACACATACGAATGCTCCACATGCGGGTTTCACATGCCACCAACTCCACATTCACAGGCAACTTCAGCGCCACAGCCGTTTTCAGATAGCCCTCAATGCAAAAGGCTCTAGACGCAAATTGGTGTGAGAGCTAATTCAATCAAGGAAACACTGCATGTTGGTGAAGGGCATATTGAAGAAGGATCAGCCGAGTGGTTCTTGTGGGAGAACAACTCCATTTGCTCACTAACTTCACACACCATCAGGCTTCCAAGCAGCTCTCAAGGAAACTCAGTTTTCACACTCTATCTTAGTGCCCTTTGAGTGCATTATCTAGGAATGAACCTGGTAGAGCATCCCACACAAACGAATGCTCCACATGCGGGTTTCACATGCCACCAACTCCACATTCACAGGCAACTTCAGCGCCACAGCCGTTTTCAGATAGCCCTCAATGCAAAGGCTCTAGACTCAAATATTGGTGTGAGAGCTAAATTCAATCAAGGAAACACTGCATGTTGGTGAAGGGCATATTGAAGAAGGATCAGCCGAGTGGTTCTTGTGGGAGAACAACTCCATTTGGCTCACTAACTTCACACACCATCAGGCTTCCAAGCAGCTCTCAAGGAAACTCAGTTTTCACACTCTATGCTTAGTGCCCTTTGAGTGCCTAGGACTGAAAGTGAAGCTTGGTGAGCATCCACACAAAACGAATGCTCCACATGCGGGTTTCACATGCACACCACTCCACATTCACAGGCAACTTCAGCGCCACAGCCGTTTTCAGATAGCCCTCAATGCAAAGGCTCTAGACGCAAATATTGGTGTGAGAGCTAATTCAATCAAGGAAACACTGCTGTTGGTGAAGGGCATATTGAAGAAGGATCAGCCGAGTGGTTCTTGTGTGAGAACAACTCC
>NW_026697107.1:0-25744 GCF_030435755.1 Ochotona princeps | reverse complement strand
TCTCCACTTGACTCACTAACTTCACACACCATCAGGCTTCAAGCAGCTCTCAAGGAAACTCAGTTTTCACACTCTAGGCTTAATGCCCTTTGAGTGCCTAGGACTGAAATGAAGCTTGGTGAGCTTCCCGCACAAACTAATGCTCCACATGCGGGTTTCACATGCCACCAACTCCACATTCACAGACAACTTCAGCGCCAAAGCCATTTTCAGATAGCCCTCAATGTAAAGGCTCCAGGGCCAAATATTGTTGTGAGAGCTAATTCAATCAAGGAAACACTGCATGTTGGTGATGCGCATATTGAAGAAGAATCAGCAGCGTGGTTCTTGTGGGAGAACAACTCCATTTGGCTCACTAACTTCACACACCATCAGGCTTCCAAGCAGCTCTCAAGGAAACTCAGTTTTCACACTCTAGGCTTAATGCCCTTTGAGTGCCTAACTGAAATGAAGCTTGGTGAGCTTCCCGCACCAACCAATGCTCCACAGGCTGGTTTCACATGCCACCAACTCCACATTCACAGACAACTTCAGCGACAAAGCCATTTTCAGAGAGCACTCAATGCAAAGGCTCTAGGCGCAAATATTGGTGTGAGAGCTAATTCAATCAAGGAAACACTGCATGTTGGTGAAGCGCATATTGAAGAAGAATCAGCCGAGTGGTTCTTGTGGGAGAACAACTCCATTTGACTCACTAACTTCACACACCATCAGGCTTCCAAGCAGCTCTCAAGGAAACTCAGTTTTCACACTCTAGGCTTAGTGCCCTTTGAGTGCATTATGTAGGAATGAACCTGGTAGAGCATCCCACACAAACCAATGCTCCACATGCGGGTTTCACATGCCACCAACTCCACATTCACAGACAACTTCAGCGCCAAAGCCATTTTCAGATAGCCCTCAATGCAAAGGCTCTAGGCGAAAATATTGATGTGAGAGCTAATTCAATCAAGGAAACACTGCATGTTGGTGAAGCGCATATTGAAGAAGAATCAGCCGAGTGGTTCTTGTGGGAGAACACCTCCATTTGGCTCACTAACTTCACACACCATCAGGCTTCCAAGCAGCTCTCAAGGAAACTCAGTTTTCACACTCTAGGCTTAATGCCCTTTGAGTGCCTAGGAATGAAATGCACCTGGTAGAGCATCCCACACAAACCAATGCTCCACATGCGGGTTTCACATGCCACCAACTCCAAATTCACAGACAACTTCAGCGCCACAGCCATTTTCAGATAGCCCTCAATGCAAAGGCTCTAGGCACAAATATTGGTGTGATAGCTAATTCAATCAAGGAAACACTGCATGTTGGTGAAGTGCATATTGAAGAAGAATCAGCCGAGTGGTTCTTGTGGGAGAACAACTCCATTTGGCTCACTAACTTCACACACCATCAGGCTTCCAAGCAGCTCTCAAGGAAACTCAGTTTTCACACTCTAGGCTTAATGCCCTTAGAGTGCATTATGTAGGAATGAACCTGGTAGAGCATCCCACACAAACCAATGCTCCATATGCGGTTTTCACATGCCACCAACTCCACATTCACAGACAACTTCAGCGCCAAAGCCATTTTCAGATAGCCGTCAATGCAAAGGCTCTAGGCGAAAATATTGGTGTGAGAGCTAATTCAATCAAGGAAACACTGCATGTTGGTGAAGCGCATATTGAAGAAGAATCAGCCGAGTGGTTCTTGTGGGAGAACAACTCCACTTGACTCACTAACTTCACACACCATCAGGCTTCCAAGCAGCTCTCAAGGAAACTCAGTTTTCACACTCTATGCTTAATGCCCTTTGAGTGCCTAGGACTGAAATGAAGCTTGGTGAGCTTCCCGCACAAACTAATGCTCCACATGCGGGTTTCACATGCCACCAACTCCACATTCACAGACAACTTCAGCGCCAAAGCCATTTTCAGATAGCCCTCAATGCAAAGGCTCTAGGCGCAAATATTGGTGTGAGAGCTAATTCAATCAAGAAAACACTGCATGTTGGTGAAGCGCATATTGAAGAAGAATCAGCCGAGTGGTTCTTGTGGGAGAACACCTCCATTTGGCTCACTAACTTCACACACCATCAGGCTTCCAAGCAGCTCTCAAGGAAACTCAGTTTTCACACTCTAGGCTTAATGCCCTTTGAGTGCCTAGGACTGAAATGAAACTTGGTGAGCTTCCCGCACAAACTAATGCTCCACTGGCGGGTTTCACATGCCACCAACTCCACAATCACAGACAACTTCAGCGCCACAGTCGTTTTCAGATAGCACTCAATGCAAAGGCTCCAGGGCCAAATATTGGTGTGAGAGCTAATTCAATCAAGGAAACACTGCATGTTGGTGATGCGCATATTGAAGAAGAATCAGCCGAGTGGTTCTTGTGGGAGAACAACTCCATTTGGCTCACTAACTTCACACACCATCAGGCTTCCAAGCAGCTCTCAAGGAAACTCAGTTTTCACACTCTAGGCTTAATGCCCTTTGAGTGCATTATGTAGGAATGAACCTTGTAGAGCATCCCACACAAACCAATGCTCCACATGCGGGTTTCATATGCCACCAACTCCACATTCACAGACAACTTCAGCGCCAAAGCCATTTTCAGATAGCCCTCAATGCAAAGGATCTAGGTGCGAAAATATTGGTGTGAGAGCTAATTCAATCAAGGAAACACTGCATGTTGGTGAAGCGCATATTGAAGAAGAATCAGCCGAGTGGTTCTTGTGGGAGAACAACACCACTTGGCTGACTAACTTCACACACCATCACGCTTCCAAGCAGCTCTCAAGGAAACTCAGTTTTCACACTCTAGGCTTAATGCCCTTTGAGTGCCTACGACTGAAATGAAGCTTGGTGAGCTTCCCGCACAAACCAATGCTCCACATGCGGGTTTCACATGCCACCAACTCCACATTCACAGACAACTTCAGCGCCAAAGAGGTTTTCAGAGAGCACTCAATGCAAAGGCTCTAGGCACAAATATTGGTGTGAGAGCTAATTCAATCAAGGAAACACTGCATGTTGGTGAAGCGCATATTGAAGAAGAATCAGCCGAGTGGTTGTTGTGGGAGAACAACTCCATTTGACTCACTAACTTCACACACCATCAGGCTTCCAAGCAGCTCTCAAGGAAACTCAGTTTTCACACTCTAGGCTTAATGCCCTTTGAGTGCATTATGTAGGAATGAACCTGGTAGAGCATCCCACACAAACCAATGCTCCACATGCGGGTTTCACATGCCACCAACTCCACATTCACAGACAACTTCAGCGCCAAAACCGTTTTCAGATAGCCCTCAATGCAAAGGCTCTAGGCGCAAATATTGGTGTGAGAGCTAATTCAATCAAGGAAACACTGCATGTTGGTGAAGCGCATATTGAAGAAGGATCAGCCGAGTGGTTCTTGTGGGAGAACAACTCCATTTGGCTCACTAACTTCACACACCATCAGGCTTCCAAGCAGCTCTCAAGGAAACTCAGTTTTCACACTCTAGGCTTAATGCCCTTTGAGTGCCTAGGACTGAAATGAAACTTGGTGAGCTTCCCGCACAAACTAATGCTCCAATGGCGGGTTTCACATGCCACCAACTCCACATTCACAGACAACTTCAGCGCCACAGTCGTTTTCAGATAGCACTCAATGCAAAGGCTCCAGGGCCAAATATTGGTGTGAGAGCTAATTCAATCAAGGAAACAGTGCATGTTGGTGATGCGCATATTGAAGAAGAATCAGCCGAGTGGTTCTTGTGGGAGAACAACTCCACTTGGCTGACTAACTTCACACACCATCAGGCTTAAAAGCAGCTCTCAAGGAAACTCAGTTTTCACACTCTAGGCTTAATGCCCTTTGAGTGCCTACGACTGAAATGAAGCTTGGTGAGCTTCCCACACAAACCAATGCTCCACATGCGGGTTTCACATGCCACCAACTCCACATTCAAAGACAACTTCAGCGCCAAAGAGGTTTTCAGAGAGCACTCAATGCAAAGGCTCTAGGCACAAATATTGGTGTGAGAGCTAATTCAATCAAGGAAACACTGCATGTTGGTGAAGCGCATATTGAAGAAGAATCAGCCGAGTGGTTGTTGTGGGAGAACAACTCCATTTGACTCACTAACTTCACACACCATCAGGCTTCCAAGCAGCTCTCAAGGAAACTCAGTTTTCACACTCTAGGCTTAATGCCCTTTGAGTGCATTATGTAGGAATGAACCTGGTAGAGCATCCCACACAAACCAATGCTCCACATGGGGGTTTCACATGCCACCAACTCCACATTCACAGACAACTTCAGCGCCAAAGCCATTTTCAGATAGCCCTCAATGCAAAGGCTCTAGGCGAAAATATTGGTGTGAGAGCTAATTCAATCAAGGAAACACTGCATGTTGGTGAAGCGCATATTGAAGAAGAATCAGCCGAGTGGTTCTTGTGGGAGAACAACTCCACTTGGCTGACTAACTTCACACACCATCAGGCTTAAAAGCAGCTCTCAAGGAAACTCAGTTTTCACACTCTAGGCTTAATGCCCTTTGAGTGCCTACGACTGAAATGAAGCTTGATGAGCTTCCCGCACAAACCAATGCTCCACATGCGGGTTTCACATGCCACCAACTCCACATTCACAGACAATTTCAGCGCCAAAGAGGTTTTCAGAGTGCACTCAATGCAAAGGCTCTAGGCACAAATATTGGTGTGAGAGCTAATTCAATCAAGGAAACACTGCATGTTGGTGAAGCGCATATTGAAGAAGAATCAGCCGAGTGGTTCTTGTGGGAGAACAACTCCATTTGACTCACTAACTTCACACACCATCAGGCTTCCAAGCAGCTCTCAAGGAAACTCAGTTTTCACACTCTAGGCTTAGTGCCCTTTGAGTGCATTATGTAGGAATGAACCTGGTAGAGCATCCCACACAAACCAATGCTCCACATGCGGGTTTCACATGCCACCAACTCCACATTCACAGACAACTTCAGCGCCAAAGCCATTTTCAGATAGCCCTCAATGCAAAGGCTCTAGGCGAAAATATTGATGTGAGAGCTAATTCAATCAAGGAAACACTGCATGTTGGTGAAGCGCATATTGAAGAAGAATCAGCCGAGTGGTTCTTGTGGGAGAACACCTCCATTTGGCTCACTAACTTCACACACCATCAGGCTTCCAAGCAGCTCTCAAGGAAACTCAGTTTTCACACTCTAGGCTTAATGCCCTTTGAGTGCCTAGGAATGAAATGCACCTGGTAGAGCATCCCACACAAACCAATGCTCCACATGCGGGTTTCACATGCCACCAACTCCAAATTCACAGACAACTTCAGCGCCACAGCCATTTTCAGATAGCCCTCAATGCAAAGGCTCTAGGCACAAATATTGGTGTGATAGCTAATTCAATCAAGGAAACACTGCATGTTGGTGAAGTGCATATTGAAGAAGAATCAGCCGAGTGGTTCTTGTGGGAGAACAACTCCATTTGGCTCACTAACTTCACACACCATCAGGCTTCCAAGCAGCTCTCAAGGAAACTCAGTTTTCACACTCTAGGCTTAATGCCCTTAGAGTGCATTATGTAGGAATGAACCTGGTAGAGCATCCCACACAAACCAATGCTCCATATGCGGTTTTCACATGCCACCAACTCCACATTCACAGACAACTTCAGCGCCAAAGCCATTTTCAGATAGCCGTCAATGCAAAGGCTCTAGGCGAAAATATTGGTGTGAGAGCTAATTCAATCAAGGAAACACTGCATGTTGGTGAAGCGCATATTGAAGAAGAATCAGCCGAGTGGTTCTTGTGGGAGAACAACTCCACTTGACTCACTAACTTCACACACCATCAGGCTTCCAAGCAGCTCTCAAGGAAACTCAGTTTTCACACTCTAGGCTTAATGCCCTTTGAGTGCCTAGGACTGAAATGAAGCTTGGTGAGCTTCCCGCACAAACTAATGCTCCACATGCGGGTTTCACATGCCACCAACTCCACATTCACAGACAACTTCAGCGCCAAAGCCATTTTCAGATAGCCCTCAATGTAAAGGCTCCAGGGCCAAATATAGTTGTGAGAGCTAATTCAATCAAGGAAACACTGCATGTTGGTGATGCGCATATTGAAGAAGAATCAGCAGCGTGGTTCTTGTGGGAGAACAACTCCATTTGGCTCACTAACTTCACACACCATCAGGCTTCCAAGCAGCTCTCAAGGAAACTCAGTTTTCACACTCTAGGCTTAATGCCCTTTGAGTGCCTAACTGAAATGAAGCTTGGTGAGCTTCCCGCACCAACCAATGCTCCACAGGCTGGTTTCACATGCCACCAACTCCACATTCACAGACAACTTCAGCGACAAAGCCATTTTCAGAGAGCACTCAATGCAAAGGCTCTAGGCGCAAATATTGGTGTGAGAGCTAATTCAATCAAGGAAACACTGCATGTTGGTGAAGCGCATATTGAAGAAGAATCAGCCGAGTGGTTCTTGTGGGAGAACAACTCCATTTGACTCACTAACTTCACACACCATCAGGCTTCCAAGCAGCTCTCAAGGAAACTCAGTTTTCACACTCTAGGCTTAGTGCCCTTTGAGTGCATTATGTAGGAATGAACCTGGTAGAGCATCCCACACAAACCAATGCTCCACATGCGGGTTTCACATGCCACCAACTCCACATTCACAGACAACTTCAGCGCCAAAGCCATTTTCAGATAGCCCTCAATGCAAAGGCTCTAGGCGAAAATATTGATGTGAGAGCTAATTCAATCAAGGAAACACTGCATGTTGGTGAAGCGCATATTGAAGAAGAATCAGCCGAGTGGTTCTTGTGGGAGAACACCTCCATTTGGCTCACTAACTTCACACACCATCAGGCTTCCAAGCAGCTCTCAAGGAAACTCAGTTTTCACACTCTATGCTTAATGCCCTGTGAGTGCCTAGGACTGAAATGAACCTGGTCGAGCATCCCACACGAACCAATGCTCCACAGGCGGGTTTCACATGCCACCAACTCCACATTCACAGACAACTTCAGCGCCAAAGCCATTTTCAGATAGCCCTCAATGCAAAGGCTCTAGGCGAAAATATTGGTGTGAGAGCTAATTCAATCAAGGAAACACTGCATGTTGATGAAGCGCATATTGAAGAAGAATCAGCCGAGTGGTTCTTGCGGGAGAACACCTCCATTTGGCTCACTAACTTCACACACCATCAGGCTTCCAAGCAGCTCTCAAGGAAACTCAGTTTTCACACTCTAGGCTTAATGCCCTTTGAGTGCCTAGGAATGAAATGAACCTGGTAGAGCATCCCACACAAACCAATGCTCCACATGCGGGTTTCACATGCCACCAACTCCAAATTCACAGACAACTTCAGCGCCACAGCCATTTTCAGATAGCCCTCAATGCAAAGGCTCTAGGCGAAATTATTGGTGTGAGAGCTAATTCAATCAAGGAAACACTGCATGTTGGTGAAGCGCATATTGGAGAAGAATCAGCCGAGTGGTTCTTGTGGGAGAACACCTCCATTTGGCTGACTAACTTCACACACCATCAGGCTTCCAAGCAGCTCTCAAGGAAACTCAGTTTTCACACTCTAGGCTTAATGCCCTTTGAGTGCATTATGTAGGAATGAACCTGGTAGAGCATCCCACACAAACCAATGCTCCACATGCGGGTTTCACATGCCACCAACTCCACATTCACAGACAACTTCAGCGCCAAAGCCATTTTCAGATAGCCCTCAATGCAAAGGCTCTAGGCGAAAATATTGGTGTGAGAGCTAATTCAATCAAGGAAACACTGCATGCTGGTGAAGCGCATATTGAAGAAGAATCAGCTGAGTGGTTCTTGCGGGAGAACACCTCCATTTGGCTCACTAACTTCACACACCATCAGGCTTCCAAGCAGCTCTCAAGGAAACTCAGTTTTCACACTCTAGGCTTAATGCCCTTTGAGTGCATTATCTAGGAATGAACCTGGTAGAGCATCCCACACAAACCAATGCTCCACATGCGGGTTTCACATGCCACCAACTCCACATTCACAGACAACTTCAGCGCCAAAGCCATTTTCAGATAGCCCTCAATGCAAAGGCTCTAGGCGAAAATATTGGTGTGAGAGATAATTCAATCAAGAAAACACTGCATGTTGGTGAAGCGCATATTGAAGAAGAATCAGCCGAGTGGTTCTTGTGGGAGAACAACTCCATTTAGCTCACTAACTTCACACACCATCAGGCTTCCAAGCAGCTCTCAAGGAAACTCAGTTTTCACACTCTACGCTTAATGCCCTTTGAGTGCATTATCTAGGAAAGAACCTGGTAGAGCATCCCACACAAACCAATGCTCCACATGCGGGTTTCACATGCCACCAACTCCACATTCACAGACAACTTCAGCGCCAAAGCCATTTTCAGATAGCCCTCAATGCAAAGGCTCTAGGCGCAAATATTGGTGTGAGAGCTAATTCAATCAAGGAAACACTGCATGTTGGTGAAGCGCATATTGAAGAAGAATCAGCCGAGTGGTTCTTGTGGGAGAACAACTCCATTTGGCTCACTAACTTCACACACCATCAGGCTTAAAAGCAGCTCTCAAGGAAACTCAGTTTTCACACTCTAGGCTTAATGCCCTTTGAGTGCCTAGGACTGAAATGAACCTGGTAGAGCATCCCACACGAACCAATGCTCCACATGCGGGTTTCACATGCCACCAACTCCACATTCACAGACAACTTCAGCGCCAAAGCCATTTTCAGATAGCCCTCAATACAAAGGCTCTAGGCGCAAATATTGGTGTGAGAGCTAATTCAATCAAGGAAACACTGCATGTTGGTGAAGCGCATATTGAAGAAGAATCAGCCGAGTGGTTCTTGTGGGAGAACAACTCCATTTGGCTCACTAACTTCACACACCATCAGGCTTCCAAGCAGCTCTCAAGGAAACTCAGTTTTCACACTCTAGGCTTAATGCCCTTTGAGTGCATTATGTAGGAATGAACCTGGTAGAGCATCCCACACGAACCAATGCTCCACATGCGGGTTTCACATGCCACCAACTCCACATTCACAGACAACTTCAGCGCCAAAGCCATTTTCAGATAGCCCTCAATGCAAAGGCTCTGGGCCCAAATATTGGTGTGAGAGCTAATTCAATCAAGGAAACACTGCATATTGGTGAAGCGCATATTGAAGAAGAATCAGCCGATTGGTTCTTGTGGGAGAACAACTCCATTTGGCTCACTAACTTCAAACACCATTAGGCTTCCAAGCAGCTCTCAAGGAAACTCAGTTTTCACACTCTAGGCTTAATGCCCTTTGAGTGCCTAGGACTGAAATGAAGCTTGGTGAGCTTCCCGCACAAACTAATGCTCCACATGCGGGTTTCACATGCCACCAACTCCACATTCACAGACAACTTCAGCGACAAATAGGTTTTCAGAGAGCACTCAATGCAACTGCTCTAGGCGCAAATATTGGTGTGAGAGCTAATTCAATCAAGGAAACACTGCATGTTGGTGAAGCGCATATTGAAGAAGAATCAGCCGAGTGGTTCTTGTGGGAGAACAACTCCATTTGGCTGACTAAATTCACACACCATCAGGCTTCCAAGCAGCTCTCAAGGAAACTCAGTTTTCACACTCTAGGCTTAATGCGCTTTGAGTGCCTAGGACTGAAATGAAGCTTGGCAGAGCATCCCACACAAACCAATGCTCCACAGGCGGGTTTCACATGCCACCAACTCCACATTCACAGACAACTTCAGCGCCAAAGCCATTTTCAGATAGCCCTCAATGCAAAGGCTCTAGGTGTAAATATTGGTGTGAGAGCTAATTCAATCAAGGAAACACTGCATGTTGGTGAAGCGCATATTGAAGAAGAATCAGCCGAGTGGTTCTTGAGGGACAACAACTCCATTTGGCTCACTAACTTCACACACCATCAGGCTTCCAAGCAGCTCTCAAGGAAACTCAGTTTTCACACTCTAGGCTTAATGCCCTTTGAGTGCCTAGGACTGAAATGAAACTTGGTGAGCTTCCCGCACAAACTAATGCTCCACATGCGGGTTTCACATGCCACCAACTCCACATTCACAGACAACTTCAGCGCCACAGTCGTTTTCAGATAGCCCTCAATGCAAAGGCTCTAGGCGAAAATATTGGTGTGAGAGCTAATTCAATCAAGGAAACACTGCATGTTGGTGATGCGCATATTGAAGAAGAATCAGCAGCGTGGTTCTTGTGGGAGAACAACTCCATTTGGCTCACTAACTTCACACACCATCAGGCTTCCAAGCAGCTCTCAAGGAAACTCAGTTTTCACACTCTAGGCTTAATGCTCTTTGAGTGCCTACGACTGAAATGAAGCTTGGTGAGCTTCCCGCACCAACCAATGCTCTACAGGCGGGTTTCACATGCCACCAACTCCACATTCACAGACAACTTCAGCGCCAAAGCCACAACCGTTTTCAGATAGCACTCAATGCAAAGGCTCTAGGTGCAAATATTGGTGTGAGAGCTAATTCAATCAAGGAAACACTGCATGTTGGTGAAGCGCATATTGAAGAAGAATCAGCTGAGTGGTTCTTGTGGGAGAACAACTCCATTTGGCTCACTAACTTCACACACCATCAGGCTTCCAAGCAGCTCTCAAGGAAACTCAGTTTTCACACTCTAGGCTTAATGCCCTTTGAGTGCATTATCTAGGAAAGAACCTGGTAGAGCATCCCACACAAACCAATGCTCCACATGCGGGTTTCACATGCCACCAACTCCACATTCACAGACAACTTCAGCGCCAAAGCCATTTTCAGATAGCCCTCAATGCAAAGGCTCTAGGTGCAAATATTGTTGTGAGAGCTAATTCAATCAAGGAAACACTGCATGTTGGTGAAGCGCATATTGAAGAAGAATCAGCCGAGTGGTTCTTGTGGGAGAACAACTCCATTTGGCTCACTAACTTCACACACCATCAGGCTTCCAAGCAGCTCTCAAGGAAACTCAGTTTTCACACTCTAGGCTTAATGCCCTTTGAGTGCCTAGGACTGAAATGAAGCTTGGTGAGCTTCCCGCACAAACTAATGCTCCACATGCGGGTTTCACATGCCACCAACTCCACATTCACAGACAACTTCAGCGCCAAAGCCATTTTCAGATAGCCCTCAATGCAAAGGCTCTAGGCGAAAATATTGGTGTGAGAGCTAATTCAATCAAGGAAACACTGCATGTTGGTGAAGCGCATATTGAAGAAAAATCAGCAGCGTGGTTCTTGTGGGAGAACAACTCCACTTGGCTGACTAACTTCACACACCATCAGGCTTAAAAGCAGCTCTCAAGGAAACTCAGTTTTCACACTCTAGGCTTAATGCCCTTTGAGTGCCTACGACTGAAATGAAGCTTGGTGAGCTTCCTGCACAAACCAATGCTCCACATTCGAGTTTCACATGCCACCAACTCCACATTCAAAGACAACTTCAGCGCCAAAGAGGTTTTCAGAGAGCACTCAATGCAAAGGCTCTAGGCACAAATATTGGTGTGAGAGCTAATTCAATCAAGGAAACACTGCATGTTGGTGAAGCGCATATTGAAGAAGAATCAGCCGAGTGGTTCTTGTGGGAGAACAACTCCATTTGGCTCACTAACTTCATACACCATCAGGCTTCCAAGCAGCTCTCAAGGAAACTCAGTTTTCACACTCTAGGCTTAATGCCCTTTGAGTGCATTATGTAGGAATGAACCTGGTAGAGCATCCCACACAAACCAATGCTCCACATGCGGGTTTCACATGCCACCAACTCCACATTCACAGACAACTTCAGCGCCACAGCCATTTTCAGATAGCCCTCAATGCAAAGGCTCTAGGCGAAAATATTGATGTGAGAGCTAATTCAATCAAGGAAACACTGCATGTTGGTGAAGCGCATATTGAAGAAGAATCAGCCGAGTGGTTCTTGTGGGAGAACAACTCCATTTGGCTGACTAACTTCACACACCATCAGGCTTCCAAGCAGCTCTCAAGGAAACTCAGTTTTCACACTCTAGGCTTAATGCCCTTTGAGTGCCTAGGACTGAAATGAAGCTTGGTGAGCTTCATGCACAAACTAATGCTCCACATGCGGGTTTCACATGCCACCAACTCCACATTCACAGACAACTTCAGCGACAAATATGTTTTCAGAGAGCACTCAATGCAAAGGCTCTAGGCACAAATATTGGTGTGAGAGCTAATTCAATCAAGGAAACACTGCATGTTGGTGAAGCGCATATTGAAGAAGAATCAGCCGAGTGGTTCTTGTGGGAGAACAACTCCATTTGGCTCACTAACTTCACACACCATCAGGCTTCCATGCAGCTCTCAAGGAAACTCAGTTTTCACACTCTAGGCTTAATGCCCTTTGAGTGCATTATGTAGGAATGAACCTGGTAGAGCATCCCACACAAACCAATGCTCCACATGCGGGTTTCACATGCCACCAACTCCACATTCACAGACAACTTCAGCGCCAAAGCCATTTTCAGATAGCCCTCAATGCAAAGGCTCTAGGTGCAAATATTGGTGTGAGAGCTAATTCAATCAAGGAAACACTGCATGTTGGTGAAGCGCATATTGAAGAAGAATCAGCCGAGTGGTTCTTGTGGGAGAACAACTCCATTTGGCTCACTAACTTCACACACCATTTGGTTTCCATGCAGCTCTCAAGGAAACTCAGTTTTCACACTCTAGGCTTAATGCCCTTTGAGTGCCTAGGAATGAAATGCACCTGGTAGAGCATCCCACACAAACCAATGCTCCACATGCGGGTTTCACATGCCACCAACTCCACATTCACAGACAACTTCAGCGCCAAAGCCATTTTCAGATAGCCCTCAATGCAAAGGCTCTAGGCCGAAATATTGGTGTGAGAGCTAATTCAATCAAGGAAACACTGCATGTTGGTGAAGCGCATATTGAAGAAGAATCAGCTGAGTGGTTCTTGTGGGAGAACAACTCCATTTGGCTCACTAACTTCACACACCATCAGGCTTCCATGCAGCTCTCAAGGAAACTCAGTTTTCACACTCTAGGCTTAATGCCCTTTGAGTGCATTATCTAGGAATGAACCTGGTAGGGCATTACACACAAACCAATGCTCCACATGCGGGTTTCACATGCCACCAACTCCACATTCACAGACAACTTCAGCGCCAAAGCCATTTTCAGATAGCCCTCAATGCAAAGGCTCTAGGGCCAAATATTGGTGTGAGAGCGAATTCAGTCAAGAAAACACTGCATGTTGGTGAAGCGCATATTGAAGAAGAATCAGCCGAGTGGTTCTTGTGGGAGAATAACTATATTTGGCTCACTAACTTCACACACCATCAGGCTTCCAAGCAGCTCTCAAGGAAACTCAGTTTTCACACTCTAGGCTTAATGCCCTTTGAGTGCCTAGGACTGAAATGAAGCTTGGTGAGCTTCCCGCCAAACCAATGCTCCACATGCGGATTTCACATGCCACCAACTCCACATTCACAGACAACTTCAGCGCCAAAGCCATTTTCAGATAGCCCTCAATGCAAAGGCTCTAGGTGCAAATATTGGTGTGAGAGCTAATTCAATCAAGGAAACACTGCATGTTGGTGAAGCGCATATTGAAGAAGAATCAGCCGAGTGGTTCTTGTGGGAGAACAACTCCATTTGGCTCACTAACTTCACACACCATCAGGCTTCCATGCAGCTCTCAAGGAAACTCAGTTTTCACACTCTAGGCTTAATGCCCTTTGAGTGCATTATGTAGGAATGAACCTGGTACAGCATCCCACACAAACTAATGCTCCACATGCGGGTTTCACATGCCACCAACTCCACATTCACAGACAACTTCAGCGCCACTGCCATTTTCAGATAGCCCTCAATGCAAAGGCTCTAGGTGCAAATATTGGTGTGAGAGCTAATTCAATCAAGGAAACACTGCATGTTGGTGAAACGCATATTGAAGAAGAATCAGCCGAGTGGTTCTTGTGGGAGAACAACTCCATTTGGCTCACTAACTTCACACACCATTTGGTTTCCATGCAGCTCTCAAGGAAACTCAGTTTTCACACTCTAGGCTTAATGCCCTTTGAGTGCCTAGGAATGAAATGCACCTGGTAGAGCATCCCACACAAACCAATGCTCCACATGCGGGTTTCACATGCCACCAACTCCACATTCACAGACAACTTCAGCGCCAAAGCCATTTTCAGATAGCCCTCAATGCAAAGGCTCTAGGCCGAAATATTGGTGTGAGAGCTAATTCAATCAAGGAAACACTGCATGTTGGTGAAGCGCATATTGAAGAAGAATCAGCTGAGTGGTTCTTGTGGGAGAACAACTCCATTTGGCTCACTAACTTCACACACCATCAGGCTTCCAAGCAGCTCTCAAGGAAACTCAGTTTTCACACTCTAGGCTTAATGCCCTTTGAGTGCATTATCTAGGAAAGAACCTGGTAGAGCATCCCACACAAACCAATGCTCCACATGCGGGTTTCACATGCCACCAACTCCACATTCACAGACAACTTCAGCGCCAAAGCCATTTTCAGATAGCCCTCAATGCAAAGGCTCTAGGGCCAAATATTGTTGTGAGAGCTAATTCAATCAAGGAAACACTGCATGTTGGTGAAGCGCATATTGAAAAAGAATCAGCCGAGTGGTTCTTGTGGGAGAACAACTCCATTTGGCTCACTAACTTCACACACCATCAGGCTTCCAAGCAGCTCTCAAGGAAACTCAGTTTTCACACTCTAGGCTTAATGCCCTTTGAGTGCCTAGGACTGAAATGAAGCTTGGTGAGCTTCCCGCACAAACTAATGCTCCACATGCGGGTTTCACATGCCACCAACTCCACATTCACAGACAACTTCAGCGACAAATAGGTTTTCAGAGAGCACTCAATGCAAAGGCTATAGGCACAAATATTGGTGTGAGAGCTAATTCAATCAAGGAAACACTGCATGTTGGTGAAGCGCATATTGAAGAAGAATCAGCCGAGTGGTTCTTGTGGGAGAACAACTCCATTTGGCTCACTAACTTCACACACCATTTGGTTTCCATGCAGCTCTCAAGGAAACTCAGTTTTCACACTCTAGGCTTAATGCCCTTTGAGTGCCTAGGAATGAAATGCACCTGGTAGAGCATCCCACACAAACCAATGCTCCACATGCGGGTTTCACATGCCACCAACTCCACATTCACAGACAACTTCAGCGCCAAAGCCATTTTCAGATAGCCCTCAATGCAAAGGCTCTAGGCCGAAATATTGGTGTGAGAGCTAATTCAATCAAGGAAACACTGCATGTTGGTGAAGCGCATATTGAAGAAGAATCAGCTGAGTGGTTCTTGTGGGAGAACAACTCCATTTGGCTCACTAACTTCACACACCATCAGGCTTCCATGCAGCTCTCAAGGAAACTCAGTTTTCACACTCTAGGCTTAATGCCCTTTGAGTGCATTATCTAGGAATGAACCTGGTAGAGCATTACACACAAACCAATGCTCCACATGCGGGTTTCACATGCCACCAACTCCACATTCACAGACAACTTCAGCGCCAAAGCCATTTTCAGATAGCCCTCAATGCAAAGGCTCTAGGGCCAAATATTGGTGTGAGAGCGAATTCAGTCAAGAAAACACTGCATGTTGGTGAAGCGCATATTGAAGAAGAATCAGCCGAGTGGTTCTTGTGGGAGAATAACTATATTTGGCTCACTAACTTCACACACCATCAGGCTTCCAAGCAGCTCTCAAGGAAACTCAGTTTTCACACTCTAGGCTTAATGCCCTTTGAGTGCCTAGGACTGAAATGAAGCTTGGTGAGCTTCCCGCACAAACTAATGCTCCACATGCGGGTTTCACATGCCACCAACTCCACATTCACAGACAACTTCAGCGCCAAAGCCATTTTCAGAGAGCACTCAATGCAAAGGCTCTAGGCACAAATATTGGTGTGAGAGCTAATTCAATCAAGGAAACACTGCATGTTGGTGAAGCGCATATTGAAGAAGAATCAGCCGAGTGGTTCTTGTGGGAGAACAACTCCATTTGGCTCACTAACTTCACACACCATCAGGCTTCCATGCAGCTCTCAAGGAAACTCAGTTTTCACACTCTAGGCTTAATGCCCTTTGAGTGCATTATGTAGGAATGAACCTGGTACAGCATCCCACACAAACTAATGCTCCACATGCGGGTTTCACATGCCACCAACTCCACATTCACAGACAACTTCAGCGCCACAGCTGTTTTCAGATAGCTCTCAATGCAAAGGCTCTAGGTGCAAATATTGGTGTGAGAGCTAATTCAATCAAGGAAACACTGCATGTTGGTGAAACGCATATTGAAGAAGAATCAGCCGAGTGGTTCTTGTGGGAGAACAACTCCATTTGGCTCACTAACTTCACACACCATTTGGTTTCCATGCAGCTCTCAAGGAAACTCAGTTTTCACACTCTAGGCTTAATGCCCTTTGAGTGCCTAGGAATGAAATGCACCTGGTAGAGCATCCCACACAAACCAATGCTCCACATGCGGGTTTCACATGCCACCAACTCCACATTCACAGACAACTTCAGCGCCACAGCCATTTTCAGAGAGCACTCAATGCAAAGGCTCTAGACGCAAATATTGGTGTGAGAGCTAATTCAATCAAGGAAACACTGCATGTTGGTGAAGCGCATATTGAAGAAGAATCAGCTGAGTGCTTCTTGTGGGAGAACAACTCCATTTGGCTCACTAACTTCACACACCATCAGGCTTCCATGCAGCTCTCAAGGAAACTCAGTTTTCACACTCTAGGCTTAATGCCCTTTGAGTGCATTATCTAGGAATGAACCTGGTAGAGCATTACACACAAACCAATGCTCCACATGCGGGTTTCACATGCCACCAACTCCACATTCACAGACAACTTCAGCGCCAAAGCCATTTTCAGATAGCCCTCAATGCAAAGGCTCTAGGGCCAAATATTGGTGTGAGAGCGAATTCAATCAAGAAAACACTGCATGTTGGTGAAGCGCATATTGAAGAAGAATCAGCCGAGTGGTTCTTGTGGGAGAATAACTATATTTGGCTCACTAACTTCACACACCATCAGGCTTCCAAGCAGCTCTCAAGGAAACTCAGTTTTCACACTCTAGGCTTAATGCCCTTTTGAGTGCCTAGGAATGAAATGAAGCTTGGTGAGCTTCCCGCACAAACTAATGCTCCACATGCGGGTTTCACATGCCACCAACTTCACATTCACAGACAACTTCAGCGACAAATAGGTTTTCAGAGAGCACTCAATGCAAAGGCTCTTGGCACAAATATTGGTGTGAGAGCTAATTCAATCAAGGAAACACTGCATGTTGGTGAAGCGCATATTGAAGAAGAATCAGCAGAGTGGTTCTTGTGGGAGAACAACTCCACTTGACTCACTAACTTCACACACCATCAGGCTTCCAAGCAGCTCTCAAGGAAACTCAGTTTTCACACTCTAGGCTTAATGCCCTTTGAGTGCATTATGTAGGAATGAACCTGGTAGAGCATCCCACACGATCCAATGCTCCACATGCGGGTTTCACATGCCACCAACTCCACATTCACAGACAACTTCAGCGCCACAGCCATTTTCAGATAGCCCTCAATGCAAAGGCTCTAGGCAAAAAATATTGGTGTGAGAGCTAATTCAATCAAGGAAACACTGCATGTTGGTGAAGCGCATATTGAAGAAGAATCAGCCGAGTGGTTCTTGTGGGAGAACAACTCCATTTGGCTCACTAACTTCACACACCATCAGGCTTCCAAGCAGCTCTCAAGGAAACTCAGTTTTCACACTCTAGGCTTAATGCCCTTTGAGTGCATTATGTAGGAATGAACCTGGTACAGCATCCCACACAAACTAATGCTCCACATGCGGGTTTCACATGCCACCAACTCCACATTCACAGACAACTTCAGCGCCAAAGCCGTTTTCAGATAGCCCTCAATGCAAAGGCTCCAGGGCCAAATATTGGTGTGAGAGCTAATTCAATCAAAGAAACACTGCATGTTGGTGATGCACATATTGAAGAAGAATTAGCCGAGTGGTTCTTGTGGGAGAACAACTCCATTTGGCTCACTAACGTCACACACCATCAGGCTTCCAAGCAGCTCTCAAGGAAACTCAGTTTTTACACTCTATGCTTAGTGCCTTTTGAGTGCCTACGACTGAAATGAAGCTTGGTGATATTCCACACAAACGAATGCTCCACATGTGGGTTTCACATGCCACCAACTCCACATTCACAGGCAACTTCAGTGCCACAGCTGTTTTCAGATAGCCCTCAATGCAAAGGCTCTAGACGCAAATATTGGTGTGAGAGCTAATTTAATCAAGGAAACACTGCATGTTGGTGAAGGGCATATTGAAGAAGGATCAGCCGAGTGGTTCTTGTGGGAGAACAATTCCATTTGACTCAAAACTTCACACACCATCAGGCTTCCAAGCAGCTCTCAAGGAAACTCAGTTTTCACACTCTAGGCTTAATGCCCTTTGAGTGCCTAGGACTGAAATGAAGCTTGGTGAGCTTCCCGCACAAACTAATGCTCCACTGGCGGGTTTCACATGCCACCAATTCCACATTCACAGACAACTTCAGCGCCAAAGCCGTTTTCAGATAGCACTCAATGCAAAGGCTCCAGGGCCAAATATTTGTGTGAGAGCTAATTCAATCAAGGAAACACTGCATGTTGGTGATGCGCATATTGAAGAAGAATCAGCCGAGTGGTTCTTGTGGGAGAACAACTCCATTTGGCTCACTAACTTCACACACCATCAGGCTTCCAAGCAGCTCTCAAGGAAACTCAGTTTTCACACTCTAGGCTTAATGCCCTTTGAGTGCCTACGACTGAAATGAAGCTTGGTGAACTTCCGGCACCAACCAATGCTCCACAGGCGGGTTTCACATGCCACCAACTCCACATTCACAGACAACTTCAGCGCCAAAGCCATTTTCAGATAGCCCTCAATGCAAAGGCTCTAGGCGCAAATATTGGTGTGAGAGCTAATTCAATCAAGGAAACACTGCATGTTGGTGAAGCGCATATTGAAGAAGAATCAGCTGAGTGGTTCTTGTGGGAGAACAACTCCATTTGGCTCACTAACTTCACACACCATCAGGCTTCCAAGCAGCTCTCAAGGAAACTCAGTTTTCACACTCTAGGCTTAATGCCCTTTGAGTGCATTATCTAGGAAAGAACCTGGTAGAGCATCCCACACAAACCAATGCTCCACATGCGGGTTTCACATGCCACCAACTCCACATTCACAGACAACTTCAGCGCCAAAGCCATTTTCAGATAGCACTCAATGCAAAGGCTCTAGGCGCAAATATTGGTGTCAGAGCTAATTCAATCAAGGAAACACTGCATGTTGGTGAAGCGCATATTGAAGAAGAATCAGCCGAGTGGTTCTTGTGGGAGAACAACTCCATTTGGCTCACTAACTTCACACACCATCAGGCTTCCAAGCAGCTCTCAAGGAAACTCAGTTTTCACACTCTAGGCTTAATGACCTTTGAGTGCCTAGGACTGAAATAAAGCTTGGTTAGCTCCCCGCACAAACTAATGCTCCACAGGCGGGTTTCACATGCCACCAACTCCACATTCACAGACAACTTCAGCACCAAAGCCGTTTTCAGATAGCCCTCAATGCAAAGGCTCTAGACGCAAATATTGGTGTGAGAGCTAATTCAATCAAGGAAACACTGCATGTTGGTGAAGCGCATATTGAAGAAGAATCAGCAGCGTGGTTCTTGTGGGAGAACAACTCCATTTGGCTCACTAACTTCACACACCATCAGGCTTCCAAGCAGCTCTCAAGGAAACTCAGTTTTCACACTCTGTGCTTAGTGCCCTTTGGGTGCATTATCTAGGAATGAACCTGGTAGAGCATCCCACACAAACGAATGCTCCACATGCGGGCAGCGCCAAAGCCATTTTCAGATAGCCCTCAATGCAAAGGCTCTAGACGGAAATATAGGTCTGAGAGCTAATTCAATCAAGGAAACACTGCATGTTGGTGAAGGGCATATTGAAGAATGATCAGCCGAGTTATTCTTGTGGGAGAACAACTCCCTTTGGCTCACTAACGTCACACACCATCAGGCTTCCAAGCAGCTCTCAAGGAAACTCAGTTTTTACACACTATGCTTAGTGCCTTTTGAGTGCCTACGACTGAAATGAAGCTTGGTAGAGCATCCCACACAAACGAATGCTCCACATGCGGGTTTCACATGCCACCAACTCCACATTCACATTCAACTTCAGCGCCACAGCTGTTTTCAGATAGCCCTCAATGCAAAGGCTCTAGACGCAAATATTGGTGTGAGAGCTAATTTAATCAAGGAAACACTGCATGTTGGTTAAGGGCATATTGAAGAAGGATCAGCCGAGTGGTTCTTGTGGGAGAACAACTGCATTTGGCTCACTAACTTCACACACCATCAGGCTTCCAAGCAGCTCTCAAGGAAACTCAGTTTTCACACTCTATGCTTAGTGCCCTTTCACTGCATTATCTAGGAATGAACCTGGTAGAGCATCCCACACAAACGAATGCTCCACATGCGGGTTTCACATGCCACCAACTCCACATTCACAGACAACTTCATCGCCAAAGCCATTTTCAGATAGCCCTCAATGCAAAGGCTCTAGACGCAAATATTGGTGTGAGAGCTAATTCAATCAAGGAAACACTGCATGTTGGTGAAGCGCATATTGAAGAAGGATCAGCCGAGTGGTTCTTGTGGGAGAACAACTCCATTTGGCTCACTAACTTCACACACCATCAGGCTTCCAAGCAGCTCTCAAGGAAACTCAGTTTTCACACTCTATGCTCAGTGCCCTTTGAGTGCCTAGGAATGAATTGAAGCTTGGTGAGCATCCCACACAAACGAATGCTCCACATGCGGGTTTCACATGCCACCAACTCCACATTCACAGGCAACTTCAGCGCCACAGCCGTTTTCAGATAGCCCTCAATGCAAAGGCTCTAGACGCAAATATTGGTGTGAGAGCTAATTCAATCAAGGAAACACTGCATGTTGGTGAAGCGCATATTGAAGAAGAATCAGCAGCGTGGTTCTTGTGGGAGAACAACTCCATTTGGCTCACTAACTTCACACACCATCAGGCTTCTAAGCAGCTCTCAAGGAAACTCAGTTTTCACACTCTATGCTTAGTGCCCTTACACTGCATTATCTAGGAATGAACCTGGTAGAGCATCCCACACAAACGAATGCTCCACATGCGGGTTTCATATGCCACCAACTCCACATTCACAGGCAACTTCAGCGCCACAGCCATTTTCAGATAGCCCTCAATGCAAAGGCTCTAGACGCAAATATTGGTGTGAGAGCTAATTCAATCAAGGAAACACTGCATGTTGGTGAAGGGCATATTGAAGAAGGATTAGCCAAGTGGTTCTTGTGGGAGAACAACGCCATTTGGCTCACTAACTTCACACACCATCAGGCTTCCCAGCAGCTCTCAAGGAAACTCAGTTTTCACACTCTATGCTTAGTGCCCTTTCACTGCATTATCTAGGAATGAACCTGGTAGAACATCCCACACAAAAGAATGCTCCACATGCGGGTTTCACATGCCACCAACTCCACATTCACAGGCAACTTCAGCGCCACAGCCATTTTCAGATAGCCCTCAATGCAAAGGCTCTAGACGCAAATATTGGTGTGAGAGCTAATTCAGTCAAGGAAACACTGCATGTTGGTGAAGGGCATATTGAAGAAGAATCAGCCGAGTGCTTCTTGTGGGAGAACAACTCCATTTGGCTCACTAACTTCACACACCATCAGGCTTCCATGCAGCTCTCAAGGAAACTCAGTTTTCACACTCTAGGCTTAATGCCCTTTGAGTGCCTAAGACTGAAATGAAGCTTGGTGAGCTTCCCGCATAAACTAATGCTCCACTGGTGGGTTTCACATGCCACCAACTCCACATTCACAGACAACTTCAGCGCCAAAGCCGTTTGCAGATAGCACTCAATGCAAAGGCTCCAGGGCCAAATATTGGTGTGAGAGCTAATTCAATCAAAGAAACACTGCATGTTGGTGATGCGCATATTGAAGAAGAATCAGCCGAGTGGTTCTTGTGGGAGAACAACTCCATTTGGCTCACTAACTTCACACACCATCAGGCTTCCAAGCAGCTCTCAAGGAAACTCAGTTTTCACACTCTAGGCTTAATGCCCTTTGAGTGCATTATGTAGGAAAGAACCTGGTAGAGCATCCCACACAAATGAATGCTCCACATGAGGGTTTCACATGCCACCAACTCCACATTCACAGACAACTTCAGCGCCAAAGCCATTTTCAGATAGCCCTCAATGCAAAGGCTCTAGACGCAAATATTGGTGTGAGAGCTAATTCAATCAAGGAAACACTGCATGTTGGTGAAGCGCATATTGAAAAAGAATCAGCAGAGTGGTTCTTGTGGGACAACAACTCCATTTGGCTCACTAACTTCACACACCATCAGGCTTCCAAGCAGCTCTCAAGGAAACTCAGTTTTCACACTCTAGGCTTAATGCCCTTTGAGTGCCTAGGACTGAAATGAAGCTTGGTGAGCTTCCCGCAGAATCTAATGCTCCACTGGCGGGTTTCACATGCCACCAACTCCACATTCACAGACAACTTCAGCGCCAAAGCCGTTTTCAGATAGCACTCAATGCAAAGGCTCTAGGCCAAATATTGGTGTGAGAGCTAATTCAATCAAGGAAACACTGCATGTTGGTGATGCGCATATTGAAGAAGAATCAGCCGAGTGGTTGTTGTGATAGAACAACTCCATTTGGCTCACTAACTTCACACACCATCAGGCTTCCAAGCAGCTCTCAAGGAAACTCAGTTTTCAAACTATAGGCTTAATGCCCTTTGAGTGCCTACGACTGAAATGAAGCTTGGTGAGCTTCCCGCACCAATCAATGCTCCACAGGCGGGTTTCACATGCCACCAACTCCACATTCACACACAACTTCAGCGCCAAAGCCATTGTCAGATAGCCCTCAATGCAAAGGCTCTAGGCGCAAATATTGGTGTGAGAGCTAATTCAATCAAGGAAACACTGCATGTTGGTGAAGCGCATATTGAAGAAGAATCAGCTGAGTGGTTCTTGTGGGAGAACAACTCCATTTGGCTCACTAACTTCACACACCATCAGGCTTCCAAGCAGCTCTCAAGGAAACTCAGTTTTCACACTCTATGCTTAGTGCCCTTTGAGTGCATTTTGTAGGAATGAACCTGGTAGAGCATCCCACACAAAGTAATGCTCCACATGCTTGTTTCACATGCCACCAACTCCACATTCACAGGCAACTTCAGCGTCACAGCTGTTTTCAGATAGCCCTCAATGCAAAGGCTCTAGACGCAAATATTGGTGTCAGAGCTAATTCAAGCAAGGAAACACTGCATGTTGGTGAAGCGCATATTGAAGAAGGATCAGCCGAGTGGTTGTTGTGGGAGAACAACTGCATTTTTCTCACTAACTTCACACACCATCAGGCTTCCAAGCAGCTCTCAAGGAAACTCAGCTTTCACACTCTAGGCTTAATGCCCTTTGAGTGCATTATGTAGAAATGAACCTGGTAGAGCATCCCACACAAACCAATGCTCCACATGCGGGTTTCACATGCCACCAACTCCACATTCACAGACAACTTCAGCGCCAAAGCCATTTTCAGATAGCCCTCAATGCAAAGGCTCTAGGTGCAAATATTGGTGTGAGAGCTAATTCAATCAAGGAAACACTGCATGTTGGTGAAGCGCATATTGAAGAAGAATCAGCCGAGTGGTTCTTGTGGGACAACAACTCCATGTGGCTCACTAACTTCACACACCATCAGGCTTCCAAGCAGCTCTCAAGGAAACTCAGTTTTCACACTCTAGGCTTAATGCCCTTTGAGTGCGTTATGTAGAAATGAACCTGGTAGAGCATCCCACACAAACCAATGCTCCACATGCGTGTTTCACATGCCACCAACTCCACATTCACAGACAACTTCATCGCCAAAGCCATTTTCAGATAGCCCTCAATGCAAAGGCTCTAGGCGCAAATATTGGTGTGAGAGCTAATTCAATCAAGGAAACACTGCATGTTGGTGAAGCGCATATTGAAGAAGAATCAGCATAATGGTTCTTGTGGGAGAACACCTCCATTTGACTCACTAACTTCACACACCATCAGGCTTCCAAGCAGCTCTCAAGGAAACTCAGTTTTCACACTCTAGGCTTAATGCCCTTTGAGTGCCTAAGACTGAAATGAAGCTTGGTGAGCTTCCCGCACAAACTAATGCTCCACTGGCGGGTTTCACATGCCACCAACTCCACATTCACAGACAACTTCAGCGTCAAAGCCGTTTGCAGATAGCACTCAATGCAAAGGCTCCAGGGCCAAATATTGGTGTGAGAGCTAATTCAATCAAAGAAACACTGCATGTTGGTGATGCGCATATTGAAGAAGAATCAACAGCGTGGTTCTTGTGGGAGAACAACTCCATTTGGCTCACTAACTTCACACACCATCAGGCTTCCAAGCAGCTCTCAAGGAAACTCAGTTTTCACACTCTATGCTTAGTGCCGTTTGAGTGCATTATCTAGGAATGAACCTGGTAGAGCATCCCACACAATCGAATGCTCCACATGCGGGCAGCGCCAAAGCCATTTTCAGATAGCCCTCAATGCAAAGGCTCTAGACGCAAATATTGGTGTGAGAGCTAATTCAATCAAGGAAACACTGCATGTTGGTGAAGGGCATATTGAAGAATGATCATCCGAGTGGTTCTTGTGGGAGAACAACTCGCTTTGGCTCACTAACTTCACACACCATCAGGCTTCCAAGCAGCTCTCAAGGAAACTCAGTTTTCACACTCTATGCTTAGTGCCCTTTCACTGCATTATCTAGGAATGAACCTGGTAGAGCATCCCACACAAACGAATGCTCCACAATCGGGTTTCACATGCCACCAACTCCACATTCTCATGCAACTTCAGCGCCACAGCCATTTTCAGATAGCCCTCAATGCAAAGGCTCTAGACGCAAATATTGGTGTGAGAGGTAATTCAATCAAGGAAACACTGCATGTTGGTGAAGCGCATATTGAAGCAGAATCAGCCGAGTGGTTCTTGTGGGACAACAACTCCATTTGGCTCACTGACTTCACACACCATCAGACTTCCAAGCAGCTCTCAAGGAAACTCAGTTTGCACACTCTATGCTTAGTGCCCTTTGAGTGCCTAGGACTGAAATGAAGCTTGGTGAGCATCCCACACAAACGAATGCTCCACATGCGGGTTTCACATGCCACCAGCTCCACATTCACAGGCAACTTCAGCGCCACAGCCGTTTTCAGATAGCCCTCAATGCAAAGGCTCTAGGTGCAAATATTTGTGTGAGAGCTAATTCAATCTAGGAAACACTGCATGTTGGTGAAGGGCATTTTGAAGAAGGATCAGCCGAGTGGTTGTTGTGGGAGAACAACTCCATTTGGCTCACTAACTTCACACACCATCAGGCTTCCCAGCAGCTCTCAAGGAAACTCAGTTTTCACACTCTATGCTTAGTGCCCTTTCACTGCATTATGTAGGAATGAACCTGGTTGAGCATCCCACACAAAAGGATGTTCCACATGCGGGTTTCACATGCCACCAACTCCACATTCTCAGGCAACTTCAGCGCCACAGCCGTTTTCAGATAGCCCTCAATGCAAAGGCTCTAGA
>NW_026697106.1:0-26943 GCF_030435755.1 Ochotona princeps | reverse complement strand
GCATTCGTTTGTGTGGGATGCTCTACCAGGTTCATTCCTAGATAATGCACTCAAAGGGCACTAAGCATAGAGTGTGAAAACTGAGTTTCCTTGAGAGCTGCTTGGAAGCTGATGGTGTGTGAAGTTAGTGAGCCAAATGGAGTTGTTCTCCCACAAGAACCACTCGGCTGATCCTTCTTCAATATGCCCTTCACCAACATGCAGTTTTTCCTTGATTGAATTAGCTCTCACACCAAAATTAGCTGTCTAGAGCCTTTATCAATGAGGGCCTATCTGAAAACGGCTGTGGCGCTGAAGTTGCCTGTGAATGTGGAGTTGGTGGCATGTGAAAACCCGCATGGGAGCATTCGTTTGTGTGGGATGCTCTACCAGGCTTCATTCAGCCTAATGCACTCAAAGGGCACTAAGCATAGAGTGTGAAAACTGAGTTTCCTTGAGAGCTGCTTGAAGCCTGATGGTGTGTGAAGTTAGTGAGCCAAATGGAGTTGTTCTCCCACAAGAACCACTCGGCTGATCCTTCTTCAATATGCCCTTCACCAACATGCAGTGTTTCCTTGATTGAATTAGCTCTCACACCAACATTTGCGTCTAGAGCCTTTGCATTGAGGGCTATCTGAAAACGGCTGTGGCGCTGAAGTTGCCTGTGAATGTGGAGTTGGTGGCATGTGAAACCCGCATGTGGAGCATTCGTTTGTGTGGAATGCTCTACCAGGTTCATTTCCTAGATAATGCACTCAAAGGGCACTAAGCATAGAGTGTGAAAACTGAGTTTCCTTGAGAGCTGCTTGGAAGCCTGATGGTGTGTGAAGTTAGTGAGCCAAATGGAGTTGTTCTCCCACAAGAACCACTCGGCTGATCCTTCTTCAATATGCCCTTCACCAACATGCAGTGTTTCCTTGATTGAATTAGCTCTCACACCAATATTTGTGTCTAGAGCCTTTGCAATGAGGGCTATCTGAAAACGGCTGTGGCGCTGAAGTTGCCTGTGAATGTGGAGTTGGTGGCATGTGAAACCCGCATGTGGAGCATTCGTTTGTGTGGGATGCTCTACCAGGTTCATTCCTAGATAATGCACTCAAAGGGCACTAAGCATAGAGTGTGAAAACTGAGTTTCCTTGAGAGCCGCTTGGAAGCCTGATGGTGTGTGAAGTTAGTGAGCCAAATGGAGTTGTTCTCCCACAAGAACCACTTGGCTGATCCTTCTTCAATATGCCCTTCACCAACATGCAGTGTTTCCTTGATTGAATTAGCTCTCACACCAATATTGCGTCTAGAGCCTTTGCATTGAGGGCTATCTGAAAACGGCTGTGGCGCTGAAGTTGCCTGTGAATGTGGAGTTGGTGGCATGTGAAACCCGCATGTGGAGCATTCGTTTGTGTGGGATGCTCTCCAAGCTTCATTCAGTCCTAGGCACTCAAAGGGCACTAAGCATAGAGTGTGAAAACTGAGTTTCCTTGAGAGCTGCTTGGAAGCCTGATGGTGTGTGAAGTTAGTGAGCCAAATGGAGTTGTTCTCCCACAAGAACCACTCGGCTGATCCTTCTTCAATATGCCCTTCACCAACATGCAGTGTTTCCTTGATTGAATTAGCTCTCACACCAATATTTGCGTCTAGAGCCTTTGCATTGAGGGCTATCTGAAAACGGCTGTGGCGCTGAAGTTGCCTGTGAATGTGGAGTTGGTGGCATGTGAAACCCGCATGTGGAGCATTCGTTTGTGTGGGGATGCTCTACCAGGTTCATTCAGTCCTAGGCACTCAAAGGGCACTAAGCATAGAGTGTGAAAACTGAGTTTCCTTGAGAGCTGCTTGGAAGCCTGATGGTGTGTGAAGTTAGTGAGCCAAATGGAGTTGTTCTCCACAAGAACCACTCGGCTGATCCTTCTTCAATATGCCCTTCACCAACATGCAGTGTTTCCTTGATTGAATAAGCTCTCACACCAATATTTGCGTCTAGAGCCTTTGCATTGAGGGCTATCTGAAACGGCTGTGGCGCTGAAGTTGCCTGTGAATGTGGAGTTGGTGGCATGTGAAACCCGCATGTGGAGCATTCGTTTGTGTGGGATGCTCTACCAGGTTCATTCCTAGATAAGCACTCAAAGGGCACTAAGCATAGAGTGTGAAAACTGAGTTTCCTTGAGAGCTGCTGGAAGCCTGATGGTGTGTGAAGTTAGTGAGCCAAATGGAGTTGTTCTCCCACAAGAACCACTCGGCTGATCCTTCTTCAATATGCCCTTCACCAACATGCAGTGTTTCCTTGATTGAATTAGCTCTCACACCAATATTTGCGTCTAGAGCCTTTGCATTGAGGGCTATCTGAAAACGGCTGTGGCGCTGAAGTTGCCTGTGAATGTGGAGTTGGTGGCATGTGAAACCCGCATGTGAAGCATTCGTTTGTGTGGGATGCTCTACCAGGTTCATTCCTAGATAATGCACTCAAAGGGCACTAAGCATAGAGTGTGAAAACTGAGTTTCCTTGAGAGCTGCTTGGAAGCCTGATGGTGTGTGAAGTTAGTGAGGCCAAATGGAGTTGTTCTCCCACAAGAACCACTCGGCTGATCCTTCTTCAATATGCCCTTCACCAACATGCAGTGTTTCCTTGATTGAATTAGCTCTCACACCAATATTTGCGTCTAGAGCCTTTGCATTGAGGGCTATCTGAAAACGGCTGTGGCGCTGAAGTTGCCTGTGAATGTGGAGTTGGTGGCATGTGAAACCCGCATGTGGAGCATTCGTTTGTGTGGGATGCTCTACCAGGTTCATTCCTAGATAATGCACTCAAAGGGCACTAAGCATAGAGTGTGAAAACTGAGTTTCCTTGAGAGCTGCTTGGAAGCCTGATGGTGTGTGAAGTTAGTGAGCCAAATGGAGTTGTTCTCCCACAAGAACCACTCGGCTGATCCTTCTTTCAATATGCCCTCTCCAACATGCAGTGTTTCCTTGATTGAATTAGCTCTCACACCAATATTTGCGTCTAGAGCCTTTGCATTGAGGGCTATCTGAAAACGGCTGTGGCGCTGAAGTTGCCTGTGAATGTGGAGTTGGTGGCATGTGAAACCCGCCATGTGGAGCATTCGTTTGTGTGGGATGCTCTACCAGGTTCATTCCTAGATAATGCACTCAAAGGGCACTAAGCATAGAGTGTGAAAACTGAGTTTCCTTGAGAGCTGCTTGGAAGCCTGATGGTGTGTGAAGTTAGTGAGCCAAATGGAGTTGTTCTCCCACAAGAACCACTCGGCTGATCCTTCTTCAATATGCCCTTCACCAACATGCAGTGTTTCCTTGATTGAATTAGCTCTCACACCAATATTTGCGTCTAGAGCCTTTGCATTGAGGGCTATCTGAAAACGCTGTGGCGCTGAAGTTGCCTGTGAATGTGGAGTTGGTGGCATGTGAAACCCGCATGTGGAGCATTCGTTTGTGTGGGATGCTCTACCAGGTTCATTCCTAGATAATGCACTCAAAGGGCACTAAACATAGAGTGTGAAAACTGAGTTTCCTTGAGAGCTGCTTGGAAGCCTGATGTGTGTGAAGTTAGTGAGCCAAATGGAGTTGTTCTCCCACAAGAACCACTCGGCTGATCCTTCTTCAATATGCCCTTCACCAACATGCAGTGTTTCCTTGATTGAATTAGCTCTCACACCAATATTTGCGTCTAGAGCCTTTGCATTGAGGGCTATCTGAAAACGGCTGTGGCGCTGAAGTTGCCTGTGAATGTGGAGTTGGTGGCATGTGAAACCCGCATGTGGAGCATTCGTTTGTGTGGGATGCTCTACCAGGTTCATTCCTAGATAATGCACTCAAAGGGCACTAAACATAGAGTGTGAAAACTGAGTTTCCTTGAGAGCTGCTTGGAAGCCTGATGGTGTGTGAAGTTAGTGAGCCAAATGGAGTTGTTCTCCCACAAGAACCACTCGGCTGATCCTCTTTCAATATGCCCCTTCACCAACATGCAGTGTTTCCTTGATTGAATTAGCTCTCACACCAATATTTGCGTCTAGAGCCTTTGCATTGAGGCTATCTGAAAACGGCTGTTGGCGCTGAAGTTGCCTGTGAATGTGGAGTTGGTGGCATGTGAAACCCGCATGTGGAGCATTCGTTTGTGTGGATGCTCTACCAGGTTCATTCCTAGATAATGCACTCAAAGGGCACTAAGCATAGAGTGTGAAAACTGAGTTTCCTTGAGAGCTGCTTGGAAGCCTGATGGTGTGTGAAGTTAGTGAGCCAAATGGAGTTGTTCTCCCACAAGAACCACTCGGCTGATCCTTTCTTCAATATGCCCTTCACCAACATGCAGTGTTTCCTTGATTGAATTAGCTCTCACACCAATATTTGCGTCTAGAGCCTTTGCATTGAGGGCTATCTGAAAACGGCTGTGGCGCTGAAGTTGCCTGTGAATGTGGAGTTGGTGGCATGTGTAAACCCGCATGTGGAGCATTCGTTTGTGTGGGATGCTCTACCAGGTTCATTCCTAGATAATGCACTCAAAGGGCACTAAGCATAGAGTGTGAAAACTGAGTTTCCTTGAGAGCTGCTTGGAAGCCTGATGGTGTGTGAAGTTAGTGAGCCAAATGGAGTTGTTCTCCCACAAGAACCACTCGGCTGATCCTTCTTCAATATGCCCTTCACCAACATGCAGTGTTCCTTGATTGAATTAGCTCTCACACCAATATTTGCGTCTAGAGCCTTTGCATTGAGGGCTATCTGAAAACGGCTGTGGCGCTGAAGTTGCCTGTGAATGTGGAGTTGGTGGCATGTGAAACCCGCATGTGGAGCATTCGTTTGTGTGGGATGCTCTACCAGGTTCATTCCTAGATAATGCACTCAAAGGGCACTAAGCATAGAGTGTGAAAACTGAGTTTCCTTGAGAGCTGCTTGGAAGCCTGATGGTGTGTGAAGTTAGTGAGCCAAATGGAGTTGTTCTCCCACAAGAACCACTCGGCTGATCCTTCTTCAATATGCCCTTCACCAACATGCAGTGTTTCCTTGATTGAATTAGCTCTCACACCAATATTTGCGTCTAGAGCCTTTGCATTGAGGGCTATCTGAAAACGGCTGTGGCGCTGAAGTTGCCTGTGAATGTGGAGTTGGTGGCATGTGAAACCCGCATGTGGAGCATTCGTTTGTGTGCGATGCTCTACCAGGTTCATTCCTAGATAATGCACTCAAAGGGCACTAAGCATAGAGTGTGAAAACTGAGTTTCCTTGAGAGCTGCTTGGAAGCCTGATGGTGTGTGAAGTTAGTGAGCCAAATGGAGTTGTTCTCCCACAAGAACCACTCGGCTGATCCTTCTTCAATATGCCCTTCACCAACATGCAGTGTTTCCTTGATTGAATTAGCTCTCACACCAATATTTGCGTCTAGAGCCTTTGCATTGAGGGCTATCTGAAAACGGCTGTGGCGCTGAAGTTGCCTGTGAATGTGGAGTTGGTGGCATGTGAAACCCGCATGTGGAGCATTCGTTTGTGTGGGATGCTCTACCAGGTTCATTCCTAGATAATGCACTCAAAGGGCACTAGGCATAGAGTGTGAAAACTGAGTTTCCTTGAGAGCTGCTTGGAAGCCTGATGGTGTGTGAAGTTAGTGAGCCAAATGGAGTTGTTCTCCCACAAGAACCACTCGGCTGATCCTTCTTCAATATGCCCTTCACCAACATGCAGTGTTTCCTTGATTGAATTAGCTCTCACACCAATATTTGCGTCTAGAGCCTTTGCATTGAGGGCTATCTGAAAACGGCTGTGGCGCTGAAGTTGCCTGTGAATGTGGAGTTGGTGGCATGTGAAACCCGTATGTGGAGCATTCGTTTGTGTGGGATGGTCTCCAAGCTTCATTTCAGTCCTAGGCCCTCAAGGGCACTAAGCATAGAGTGTTGAAACTGAGTTTCCTTGAGAGCTGCTTGGAAGCCTGATGGTGTGTGAAGTTAGTGAGCCAAATGGAGTTGTTCTCCCACAAGAACCACTCGGCTGATCCTTCTTCAATATGCCCTTCACCAACATGCAGTGTTTCCTTGATTGAATTAGCTCTCACACCAATATTTGTGTCTAGAGCCTTTGCATTGAGGGCTATCTGAAAACGGCTGTGGCGCTGAAGTTGCCTGTGAATGTGGAGTTGGTGGCATGTGAAACCCGCATGTGGAGCATTCGTTTGTGTGGGATGCTCTACCAGGTTCATTCCTAGATAATGCACTCAAAGGGCACTAAACATAGAGTGTGAAAACTGAGTTTCCTTGAGAGCTGCTTGGAAGCCTGATGGTGTGTGAAGTTAGTGAGCCAAATGGAGTTGTTCTCCCACAAGAACCACTCGGCTGATCCTTCTTCAATATGCCCTTCACCAACATGCAGTGTTTCCTTGATTGAATTAGCTCTCACACCAATATTTGCGTCTAGAGCCTTTGCATTGAGGGCTATCTGAAAACGGCTGTGGCGCTGAAGTTGCCTGTGAATGTGGAGTTGGTGGCATGTGAAACCCGCATGTGGAGCATTCGTTTGTGTGGGATGCTCTACCAGGTTCATTCCTAGATAATGCCCTCAAAGGGCACTAAGCATAGAGTGTGAAAACTGAGTTTCCTTGAGAGCTGCTTGGAAGCCTGATGGTGTGTGAAGTTAGTGAGCCAAATGGAGTTGTTCTCCCACAAGAACCACTCGGCTGATCCTTCTTCAATATGCCCTTCACCAACATGCAGTGTTTCCTTGATTGAATTAGCTCTCACACCAATATTTGCGTCTAGAGCCTTTGCATTGAGGGCTATCTGAAAACGGCTGTGGCGCTGAAGTTGCCTGTGAATGTGGAGTTGGTGGCATGTGAAACCCGCATGTGGAGCATTCGTTTGTGTGGGATGCTGACCAAGCTTCATTTCAGTCCTAGGCACTCAAAGGGCACTAAGCATAGAGTGTGAAAACTGAGTTTCCTTGAGAGCTGCTTGGAAGCCTGATGGTGTGTGAAGTTAGTGAGCCAAATGGAGTTGTTCTCCCACAAGAACCACTCGGCTGATCCTTCTTCAATATGCCCTTCACCAACATGCAGTGTTTCCTTGATTGAATTAGCTCTCACACCAATATTTGCGTCTAGAGCGTTTGCATTGAGGGCTATCTGAAAACGGCTGTGGCGCTGAAGTTGCCTGTGAATGTGGAGTTGGTGGCATGTGAAACCCGCATGTGGAGCATTCGTTTGTGTGGGATGCTCTACCAGGTTCTTTCCTAGATAATGCACTCAAAGGGCACTAAGCATAGAGTGTGAAAACTGAGTTTCCTTGAGAGCTGCGTGGAAGCCTGATGGTGTGTGAAGTTAGTGAGCCAAATGGAGTTGTTCTCCCACAAGAACCACTCGGCTGATCCTTCTTCAATATGCCCTTCACCAACATGCAGTGTTTCCTTGATTGAATTAGCTCTCACACCAATATTTGCGTCTAGAGCCTTTGCATTGAGGGCTATCTGAAAACGGCTGTGGCGCTGAAGTTGCCTGTGAATGTGGAGTTGGTGGCATGTGAAACCCGCATGTGGAGCATTCGTTTGTGTGGGATGCTGACCAAGCTTCATTTCAGTCCTAACCACAAAAACAGCACTAAGCATAGAGTGTGAAAACTGAGTTTCCTTGAGAGCTGCTTGGAAGCCTGATGGTGTGTGAAGTTAGTGAGCCAAATGGAGTTGTTCTCCCACAAGAACCACTCGGCTGATCCTTCTTCAATATGCCCTTCACCAACATGCAGTGTTTCCTTGATTGAATTAGCTCTCACACCAATATTTGCGTCTAGAGCCTTTGCATTGAGGGCTATCTGAAAACGGCTGTGGCGCTGAAGTTGCCTGTGAATGTGGAGTTGGTGGCATGTGAAACCCGCATGTGGAGCATTCGTTTGTGTGGGATGCTCTACCAGGTTCATTCCTAGATAATGCACTCAAAGGGCACTAAGCATAGAGTGTGAAAACTGAGTTTCCTTGAGAGCTGCTTGGAAGCCTGATGGTGTGTGAAGTTAGTGAGCCAAATGGAGTTGTTCTCCCATAAGAACCACTCGGCTGATCCTTCTTCAATATGCCCTTCACCAACATGCAGTGTTTCCTTGATTGAATTAGCTCTCACACCAATATTAGTGTCTAGAGCCTTTGCAATGAGGGCTATCTGAAAACGGCTGTGGCGCTGAAGTTGCCTGTGAATGTGGAGTGGGTGGCATGTGAAACCCGCATGTGGAGCATTCGTTTGTGTGGGATGCTCTACCAGGTTCATTCCTAGATAATGCACTCAAAGGGCACTAAGCATAGAGTGTGAAAACTGAGTTTCCTTGAGAGCTGCTTGGAAGCCTGATGGTGTGTGAAGTTAGTGAGCCAAATGGAGTTGTTCTCCCACAAGAACCACTCGGCTGATCCTTCTTCAATATGCCCTTCACCAACATGCAGTGTTTCCTTGATTGAATTAGCTCTCACACCAATATTTGCGTCTAGAGCCTTTGCATTGAGGGCTATCTGAAAACGGCTGTGGCGCTGAAGTTGCCTGTGAATGTGGAGTTGGTGGCATGTGAAACCCGCATGTGGAGCATTCGTTTGTGTGGGATGCTCTCCAAGCTTCATTTCAGTCCTAGGCACTCAAAGGGCACTAAGCATAGAGTGTGAAAACTGAGTTTCCTTGAGAGCTGCTTGGAAGCCTGATGGTGTGTGAAGTTAGTGAGCCAAATGGAGTTGTTCTCCCACAAGAACCACTCGGCTGATCCTTCTTCAATATGCCCTTCACCAACATGCAGTGTTTCCTTGATTGAATTAGCTCTCACACCAATATTTGCGTCTAGAGCCTTTGCAATGAGGGCTATCTGAAAACGGCTGTGGCGCTGAAGTTGCCTGTGAATGTGGAGTTGGTGGCATGTGAAACCCGCATGTGGAGCATTCGTTTGTGTGGGATGCTCTACCAGGTTCTTTCCTAGATAATGCACTCAAAGGGCACTAAGCATAGAGTGTGAAAACTGAGTTTCCTTGAGAGCTGCTTGGAAGCCTGATGGTGTGTGAAGTTAGTGAGCCAAATGGAGTTGTTCTCCCACAAGAACCACTCGGCTGATCCTTCTTCAATATGCCCTTCGCCAACATGCAGTGTTTCCTTGATTGAATTAGCTCTCACACCAATATTTGCGTCTAGAGCCTTTGCATTGAGGGCTATCTGAAAACGGCTGTGGCGCTGAAGTTGCCTGTGAATGTGGAGTTGGTGGCATGTGAAACCCGCATGTGGAGCATTCGTTTGTGTGGGATGCTCTACCAGGTTCATTCCTAGATAATGCACTCAAAGGGCACTAAGCATAGAGTGTGAAAACTGAGTTTCCTTGAGAGCTGCTTGGAAGCCTGATGGTGTGTGAAGTTAGTGAGCCAAATGGAGTTGTTCTCCCACAAGAACCACTCGGCTGATCCTTCTTCAATATGCCCTTCACCAACATGCAGTGTTTCCTTGATTGAATTAGCTCTCACACCAATATTAGTGTCTAGAGCCTTTGCATTGAGGGCTATCTGAAAACGGCTGTGGCGCTGAAGTTGCCTGTGAATGTGGAGTTGGTGGCATGTGAAACCCGCATGTGGAGCATTCGTTTGTGTGGGATGCTCTACCAGGTTCATTCCTAGATAATGCACTCAAAGGGCACTAAGCATAGAGTGTGAAAACTGAGTTTCCTTGAGAGCTGCTTGGAAGCCTGATGGTGTGTGAAGTTAGTGAGCCAAATGGAGTTGTTCTCCCACAAGAACCACTCGGCTGATCCTTCTTCAATATGCCCTTCACCAACATGCAGTGTTTCCTTGATTGAATTAGCTCTCACACCAATATTTGCGTCTAGAGCCTTTGCATTGAGGGCTATCTGAAAACGGCTGTGGCGCTGAAGTTGCCTGTGAATGTGGAGTTGGTGGCATGTGAAACCCGCATGTGGAGCATTCGTTTGTGTGGGATGCTCTCCAAGCTTCATTTCAGTCCTAGGCACTCAAAGGGCACTAAGCATAGAGTGTGAAAACTGAGTTTCCTTGAGAGCTGCTTGGAAGCCTGATGGTGTGTGACGTTAGTGAGCCAAATGGAGTTGTTCTCCCACAAGAACCACTCGGCTGATCCTTCTTCAATATGCCCTTCACCAACATGCAGTGTTTCCTTGATTGAATTAGCTCTCACACCAATATTTGCGTCTAGAGCCTTTGCATTGAGGGCTATCTGAAAACGGCTGTGGCGCTGAAGTTGCCTGTGAATGTGGAGTTGGTGGCATGTGAAACCCGCATGTGGAGCATTCGTTTGTGTGGGATGCTCTACCAGGTTCATTCCTAGATAATGCACTCAAAGGGCACTAAGCATAGAGTGTGAAAACTGAGTTTCCTTGAGAGCTGCTTGGAAGCCTGATGGTGTGTGAAGTTAGTGAGCCAAATGGAGTTGTTCTCCCACAAGAACCACTCGGCTGATCCTTCTTCAATATGCCCTTCACCAACATGCAGTGTTTCCTTGATTGAATTAGCTCTCACACCAATATTAGTGTCTAGAGCCTTTGCAATGAGGGCTATCTGAAAACGGCTGTGGCGCTGAAGTTGCCTGTGAATGTGGAGTTGGTGGCATGTGAAACCCGCATGTGGAGCATTCGTTTGTGTGGGATGCTCTACCAGGTTCATTCCTAGATAATGCACTCAAAGGGCACTAAGCATAGAGTGTGAAAACTGAGTTTCCTTGAGAGCTGCTTGGAAGCCTGATGGTGTGTGAAGTTAGTGAGCCAAATGGAGTTGTTCTCCAACAAGAACCACTCGGCTGATCCTTCTTCAATATGCCCTTCACCAACATGCAGTGTTTCCTTGATTGAATTAGCTCTCACACCAATATTTGCGTCTAGAGCCTTTGCATTGAGGGCTATCTGAAAACGGCTGTGGCGCTGAAGTTGCCTGTGAATGTGGAGTTGGTGGCATGTGAAACCCGCATGTGGAGCATTCGTTTGTGTGGGATGCTCTCCAAGCTTCATTTCAGTCCTAGGCACTCAAAGGGCACTAAGCATAGAGTGTGAAAACTGAGTTTCCTTGAGAGCTGCTTGGAAGCCTGATGGTGTGTGACGTTAGTGAGCCAAATGGAGTTGTTCTCCCACAAGAACCACTCGGCTGATCCTTCTTCAATATGCCCTTCACCAACATGCAGTGTTTCCTTGATTGAATTAGCTCTCACACCAATATTTGCGTCTAGAGCCTTTGCATTGAGGGCTATCTGAAAACGGCTGTGGCGCTGAAGTTGCCTGTGAATGTGGAGTTGGTGGCATGTGAAACCCGCATGTGGAGCATTCGTTTGTGTGGGATGCTCTACCAGGTTCATTCCTAGATAATGCACTCAAAGGGCACTAAACATAGAGTGTGAAAACTGAGTTTCCTTGAGAGCTGCTTGGAAGCCTGATGGTGTGTGAAGTTAGTGAGCCAAATGGAGTTGTTCTCCCACAAGAACCACTCGGCTGATCCTTCTTCAATATGCCCTTCACCAACATGCAGTGTTTCCTTGATTGAATTAGCTCTCACACCAATATTTGCGTCTAGAGCCTTTGCATTGAGGGCTATCTGAAAACGGCTGTGGCGCTGAGGTTGCCTGTGAATGTGGAGTTGTTGGCATGTGAAACCCGCATGTGGAGCATTCGATTGTGTGGAATGCTGACCAAGATTCATTTCAGTCCTAGGCACACAAAGAGCACTAAGCATAGAGTGTGAAAACTGAGTTTCCTTGAGAGCTGCTTGGAAGCCTGATGGTGTGTGAAGTAGTGAGCCAAATGGAGTTGTTCTCCCACAAGAACCACTCGGCTGATCCTTCTTCAATATGCCCTTCACCAACATGCAGTGTTTCCTTGATTGAATTAGCTCTCACACCAATATTTGCGTCTAGAGCCTTTGCATTGAGGGCTATCTGAAAACGGCTGTGGCGCTGAGGTTGCCTGTGAATGTGGAGTTGGTGGCATGTGAAACCCGCATGTGGAGCATTCGTTTGTGTGGGATGCTCTACCAGGTTCATCCTAGATAATGCACTCAAAGGGCACTAAGCATAGAGTGTGAAAACTGAGTTTCCTTGAGAGCTGCTTGGAAGCCTGATGGTGTGTGAAGTTAGTGAGCCAAATGGAGTTGTTCTCCCACAAGAACCACTCGGCTGATCCTTCTTCAATATGCCCTTCACCAACATGCAGTGTTTCCTTGATTGAATTAGCTCTCACACCAATATTAGTGTCTAGAGCCTTTGCAATGAGGGCTATCTGAAAATGGCTGTGGCGCTGAAGTTGCCTGTGAATGTGGAGTTGGTGGCATGTGAAACCCGCATGTGGAGCATTCGTTTGTGTGGGATGCTCTACCAGGTTCATTCCTAGATAATGCACTCAAAGGGCACTAAGCATAGAGTGTGAAAACTGAGTTTCCTTGAGAGCTGCTTGGAAGCCTGATGGTGTGTGACGTTAGTGATCCAAATGGAGTTGTTCTCCCACAAGAACCACTCGGCTGATCCTTCTTCAATATGCCCTTCACCAACATGCAGTGTTTCCTTGATTGAATTAGCTCTCACACCAATATTTGCGTCTAGAGCCTTTGCATTGAGGGCTATCTGAAAACGGCTGTGGCGCTGAAGTTGCCTGTGAATGTGGAGTTGGTGGCATGTGAAACCCGCATGTGGAGCATTCGTTTGTGTGGGATGCTCTACCAGGTTCATTCCTAGATAATGCACTCAAAGGGCACTAAGCATAGAGTGTGAAAACTGAGTTTCCTTGAGAGCTGCTTGGAAGCCTGATGGTGTGTGAAGTTAGTGAGCCAAATGAAGTTGTTCTCCCACAAGAACCACTCGGCTGATCCTTCTTCAATATGCCCTTCACCAACATGCAGTGTTTCCTTGATTGAATTAGCTCTCACACCAATATTAGTGTCTAGAGCCTTTGCAATGAGGGCTATCTGAAAACGGCTGTGGCGCTGAAGTTGCCTGTGAATGTGGAGTTGGTGGCATGTGAAACCCGCATGTGGAGCATTCGTTTGTGTGGGATGCTCTACCAGGTTCATTCCTAGATAATGCACTCAAAGGGCACTAAGCATAGAGTGTGAAAACTGAGTTTCCTTGAGAGCTGCTTGGAAGCCTGATGGTGTGTGAAGTTAGTGAGCCAAATGGAGTTGTTCTCCCACAAGAACCACTCAGCTGATCCTTCTTCAATATGCCCTTCACCAACATGCAGTGTTTCCTTGATTGAATTAGCTCTCACACCAATATTTGCGTCTAGAGCCTTTGCAATGAGGGCTATCTGAAAACGGCTGTGGCGCTGAAGTTGCCTGTGAATGTGGAGTTGGTGGCATGTGAAACCCGCATGTGGAGCATTCGTTTGTGTGGGATGCTCTACCAGGTTCATTCCTAGATAATGCACTCAAAGGGCACTAAGCATAGAGTGTGAAAACTGAGTTTCCTTGAGAGCTGCTTGGAAGCCTGATGGTGTGTGAAGTTAGTGAGCCAAATGGAGTTGTTCTCCCGCAAGAACCACTCGGCTGATCCTTCTTCAATATGCCCTTCACCAACATGCAGTGTTTCCTTGATTGAATTAGCTCTCACACCAATATTTGCGTCTAGAGCCTTTGCATTGAGGGCTATCTGAAAACGGCTGTGGCGCTGAAGTTGCCTGTGAATGTGGAGTTGGTGGCATGTGAAACCCGCATGTGGAGCATTCGTTTGTGTGGGATGCTCTACCAGGTTCATTCCTAGATAATGCACTCAAAGGGCACTAAGCATAGAGTGTGAAAACTGAGTTTCCTTGAGAGCTGCTTGGAAGCCTGATGGTGTGTGAAGTTAGTGAGCCAAATGGAGTTGTTCTCCCACAAGAACCACTCGGCTGATCCTTCTTCAATATGCCCTTCACCAACATGCAGTGTTTCCTTGATTGAATTAGCTCTCACACCAATATTAGTGTCTAGAGCCTTTGCAATGAGGGCTATCTGAAAATGGCTGTGGCGCTGAAGTTGCCTGTGAATGTGAAGTTGGTGGCATGTGAAACCCGCATGTGGAGCATTCGTTTGTGTGGGATGCTCTACCAGGTTCATTCCTAGATAATGCACTCAAAGGGCACTAAGCATAGAGTGTGAAAACTGAGTTTCCTTGAGAGCTGCTTGGAAGCCTGATGGTGTGTGACGTTAGTGAGCCAAATGGAGTTGTTCTCCCACAAGAACCACTCGGCTGATCCTTCTTCAATATGCCCTTCACCAACATGCAGTGTTTCCTTGATTGAATTAGCTCTCACACCAATATTTGCGTCTAGAGCCTTTGCATTGAGGGCTATCTGAAAACGGCTGTGGCGCTGAAGTTGCCTGTGAATGTGGAGTTGGTGGCATGTGAAACCCGCATGTGGAGCATTCGTTTGTGTGGGATGCTCTACCAGGTTCATTCCTAGATAATGCACTCAAAGGGCACTAAACATAGAGTGTGAAAACTGAGTTTCCTTGAGAGCTGCTTGGAAGCCTGATGGTGTGTGAAGTTAGTGAGCCAAATGGAGTTGTTCTCCCACAAGAACCACTCGGCTGATCCTTCTTCAATATGCCCTTCACCAACATGCAGTGTTTCCTTGATTGAATTAGCTCTCACACCAATATTTGCGTCTAGAGCCTTTGCATTGAGGGCTATCTGAAAATGGCTGTGGCGCTGAAGTTGCCTGTGAATGTGGAGTTGTTGGCATGTGAAACCCGCATGTGGAGCATTCGATTGTGTGGAATGCTGACCAAGATTCATTTCAGTCCTAGGCACACAAAGAGCACTAAGCATAGAGTGTGAAAACTGAGTTTCCTTGAGAGCTGCTTGGAAGCCTGATGGTGTGTGAAGTTAGTGAGCCAAATGGAGTTGTTCTCCCACAAGAACCACTCGGCTGATCCTTCTTCAATATGCCCTTCACCAACATGCAGTGTTTCCTTGATTGAATTAGCTCTCACACCAATATTTGCGTCTAGAGCCTTTGCATTGAGGGCTATCTGAAAACGGCTGTGGCGCTGAAGTTGCCTGTGAATGTGGAGTTGTTGGCATGTGAAACCCGCTGTGGAGCATTCGTTTGTGTGGGATGCTTTCCAAGCTTCATTTCAGTCCTAGGAACTCAAAGGGCACTAAGCATAGAGTGTGAAAACTGAGTTTCCTTGAGAGCTGCTTGGAAGCCTGATGGTGTGTGAAGTTAGTGAGCCAAATGGAGTTGTTCTCCCACAAGAACCACTCGGCTGATCCTTCTTCAATATGCCCTTCACCAACATGCAGTGTTTCCTTGATTGAATTAGCTCTCACACCAATATTTGCGTCTAGAGCCTTTGCATTGAGGGCTATCTGAAAACGGCTGTTGCGCTGAAGTTGCCTGTGAATGTGGAGTTGGTGGCATGTGAAACCCGCATGTGGAGCATTCGTTTGTGTGGGATGCTCTACCAGGTTCATTCCTAGATAATGCACTCAAAGGGCACTAAGCATAGAGTGTGAAAACTGAGTTTCCTTGAGAGCTGCTTGGAAGCCTGATGGTGTGTGACGTTAGTGAGCCAAATGGAGTTGTTCTCCCACAAGAACCACTCGGCTGATCCTTCTTCAATATGCCCTTCACCAACATGCAGTGTTTCCTTGATTGAATTAGCTCTCACACCAATATTTGCGTCTAGAGCCTTTGCATTGAGGGCTATCTGAAAACGGCTGTGGCGCTGAAGTTGCCTGTGAATGTGGAGTTGGTGGCATGTGAAACCCGCATGTGGAGCATTCGTTTGTGTGGGATGCTCTACCAGGTTCATTTCAGTCCTAGGCATACAAAGGGCACTAAGCCTAGAGTGTGAAAACTGAGTTTCCTTGAGAGCTGCTTGGAAGCCTGATGGTGTGTGAAGTTAGTGAGCCAAATGGAGTTGCTCTCCCACAAGAACCACTCGGCTGATCCTTCTTCAATATGCCCTTCACCAACATGCAGTGTTTCCTTGATTGAATTAGCTCTCACACCAATATTTGCGTCTAGAGCCTTTGCATTGAGGGCTATCTGAAAACGGCTGTGGCGCTGAAGTTGCCTGTGAATGTGGAGTTGGTGGCATGTGAAACCCGCATGTGGAGCATTCGTTTGTGTGGGATGCTCTACCAGGTTCATTCCTAGATAATGCACTCAAAGGGCACTAAACATAGAGTGTGAAAACTGAGTTTCCTTGAGAGCTGCTTGGAAGCCTGATGGTGTGTGAAGTTAGTGAGCCAAATGGAGTTGTTCTCCCACAAGAACCACTCGGCTGATCCTTCTTCAATATGCCCTTCACCAACATGCAGTGTTTCCTTGATTGAATTAGCTCTCACACCAATATTTGCGTCTAGAGCCTTTGCATTGAGGGCTATCTGAAAACGGCTGTGGCGCTGAGGTTGCCTGTGAATGTGGAGTTGGTGGCATGTGAAACCCGCATGTGGAGCATTCGATTGTGTGGAATGCTGACCAAGATTCATTTCAGTCCTAGGCACACAAAGAGCACTAAGCATAGAGTGTGAAAACTGAGTTTCCTTGAGAGCTGCTTGGAAGCCTGATGGTGGGTGAAGTTAGTGAGCCAAATGGAGTTGTTCTCCCACAAGAACCACTCGGCTGATCCTTCTTCAATATGCCCTTCACCAACATGCAGTGTTTCCTTGATGGAATTAGCTCTCACACCAATATTTGCGTCTAGAGCCTTTGCATTGAGGGCTATCTGAAAACGGCTGTGGCGCTGAGGTTGCCTGTGAATGTGGAGTTGGTGGCCTGTGAAACCCGCATGTGGAGCATTCGTTTGTGTGGGATGCTCTACCAGGTTCATTCCTAGATAATGCACTCAATGGGCACTAAGCATAGAGTGTGAAAACTGAGTTTCCTTGAGAGCTGCTTGGAAGCCTGATGGTGTGTGAAGTTAGTGAGCCAAATGGAGTTGTTCTCCCACAAGAACCACTCGGCTGATCCTTCTTCAATATGCCCTTCACCAACATGCAGTGTTTCCTTGATTGAATTAGCTCTCACACCAATATTTGCGTCTAGAGCCTTTGCATTGAGGGCTATCTGAAAACGGCTGTGGCGCTGAAGTTGCCTGTGAATGTGGAGTTGGTGGCATGTGAAACCCGCATGTGGAGCATTCGTTTGTGTGGGATGCTCTACCAGGTTCATTCCTAGATAATGCACTCAAAGGGCACTAAGCATAGAGTGTGAAAACTGAGTTTCCTTGAGAGCTGCTTGGAAGCCTGATGGTGTGTGACGTTAGTGAGCCAAATGGAGTTGTTCTCCCACAAGAACCACTCGGCTGATCCTTCTTCAATATGCCCTTCACCAACATGCAGTGTTTCCTTGATTGAATTAGCTCTCACACCAATATTTGCGTCTAGAGCCTTTGCATTGAGGGCTATCTGAAAACGGCTGTGGCGCTGAAGTTGCCTGTGAATGTGGAGTTGGTGGCATGTGAAACCCGCATGTGGAGCATTCGTTTGTGTGGGATGCTCTACCAGGTTCATTTCAGTCCTAGGCATACAAAGGCCACTAAGCATAGAGTGTGAAAACTGAGTTTCCTTGAGAGCTGCTTGGAAGCCTGATGGTGTGTGAAGTTAGTGAGCCAAATGGAGTTGCTCTCCCACAAGAACCACTCGGCTGATCCTTCTTCAATATGCCCTTCACCAACATGCAGTGTTTCCTTGATTGAATTAGCTCTCACACCAATATTTGCGTCTAGAGCCTTTGCATTGAGGGCTATCTGAAAACGGCTGTGGCGCTGAAGTTGCCTGTGAATGTGGAGTTGGTGGCATGTGAAACCCGCATGTGGAGCATTCGTTTGTGTGGGATGCTCTACCAGGTTCATTCCTAGATAATGCACTCAAAGGGCACTAAACATAGAGTTTGAAAACTGAGTTTCCTTGAGAGCTGCTTGGAAGCCTGATGGTGTGTGAAGTTAGTGAGCCAAATGGAGTTGTTCTCCCACAAGAACCACTCGGCTGATCCTTCTTCAATATGCCCTTCACCAACATGCAGTGTTTCCTTGATTGAATTAGCTCTCACACCAATATTTGCGTCTAGCGCCTTTGCATTGATGGCTATCTGAAAACGGCTGTGGCGCTGAGGTTGCCTGTGAATGTGGAGTTGGTGGCATGTGAAACCCGCATGTGGAGCATTCGATTGTGTGGAATGCTGACCAAGATTCATTTCAGTCCTAGGCACACAACGAGCACTAAGCATAGAGTGTGAAAACTGAGTTTCCTTGAGAGCTGCTTGGAAGCCTGATGGTGGGTGAAGTTAGTGAGCCAAATGGAGTTGTTCTCCCACAAGAACCACTCGGCTGATCCTTCTTCAATATGCCCTTCACCAACATGCAGTGTTTCCTTGATTGAATTAGCTCTCACACCAATATTTGCGTCTAGAGCCTTTGCATTGAGGGCTATCTGAAAACGGCTGTGGCGCTGAGGTTGCCTGTGAATGTGGAGTTGGTGGCCTGTGAAACCCGCATGTGGAGCATTCGTTTGTGTGGGATGCTCTACCAGGTTCATTCCTAGATAATGCACTCAAAGGGCACTAAGCATAGAGTGTGAAAACTGAGTTTCCTTGAGAGCTGCTTGGAAGCCTGATGGTGTGTGAAGTTAGTGAGCCAAATGGAGTTGTTCTCCCACAAGAACCACTCGGCTGATCCTTCTTCAATATGCCCTTCACCAACATGCAGTGTTTCCTTGATTGAATTAGCTCTCACACCAATATTTGCGTCTAGAGCCTTTGCATTGAGGGCTATCTGAAAACGGCTGTGGCGCTGAAGTTGCCTGTGAATGTGGAGTTGGTGGCATGTGAAACCCGCATGTGGAGCATTCGTTTGTGTGGGATGCTCTACCAGGTTCATTTCAGTCCTAGCCATACAAAGGGCACTAAGCATAGAGTGTGAAAACTGAGTTTCCTTGAGAGCTGCTTGGAAGCCTGATGGTGTGTGAAGTTAGTGAGCCAAATGGAGTTGCTCTCCCACAAGAACCACTCGGCTGATCCTTCTTCAATATGCCCTTCACCAACATGCAGTGTTTCCTTGATTGAATTAGCTCTCACACCAATATTTGCGTCTAGAGCCTTTGCATTGAGGGCTATCTGAAAACGGCTGTGGCGCTGAAGTTGCCTGTGAATGTGGAGTTGGTAGCATGTGAAACCCGCATGTGGAGCATTCGTTTGTGTGGGATGCTCTACCAGGTTCATTCCTAGATAATGCACTCAAAGGGCACTAAGCATAGAGTGTGAAAACTGAGTTTCCTTGAGAGCTGCTTGGAAGCCTGATGGTGTGTGAAGTTAGTGAGCCAAATGGAGTTGTTCTCCCACAAGAACCACTCGGCTGATCCTTCTTCAATATGCCCTTCTCCAACATGCAGTGTTTCCTTGATTGAATTAGCTCTCACACCAATATTTGCGTCTAGAGCCTTTGCATTGAGGGCTATCTGAAAACGGCTGTGGCGCTGAAGTTGCCTGTGAATGTGGAGTTGTTGGCATGTGAAACCCGCATGTGGAGCATTCGATTGTGTGGAATGCTGACCAAGCTTCATCTCAGTCGTAGGCACACAAAGAGCACTAAGCATAGAGTGTGAAAACTGAGTTTCCTTGAGAGCTGCTTGGAAGCCTGATGGTGTGTGAAGTTAGTGAGCCAAATGGAGTTGTTCTCCCACAAGAACCACTCGGCTGATCCTTCTTCAATATGCCCTTCACCAACATGCAGTGTTTCTTGATTGAATTAGCTCTCACACCAATATTAGTGTCTAGAGCCTTTGCAATGAGGGCTATCTGAAAACGGCTGTGGCGCTGAAGTTGCCTGTGAATGTGGAGTTGGTGGCATGTGAAACCCGCATGTGGAGCATTCGTTTGTGTGGGATGCTCTACCAGGTTCATTCCTAGATAATGCACTCAAAGGGCACTAAGCATAGAGTGTGAAAACTGAGTTTCCTTGAGAGCTGCTTGGAAGCCTGATGGTGTGTGAAGTTAGTGAGCCAAATGGAGTTGTTCTCCCACAAGAACCACTCGGCTGATCCTTCTTCAATATGCCCTTCACCAACATGCAGTGTTTCCTTGATTGAATTAGCTCTCACACCAATATTTGCGTCTAGAGCCTTTGCATTGAGGGCTATCTGAAAACGGCTTTGGCGCTGAAGTTGCCTGTGAATGTGGAGTTGGTGGCATGTGAAACCCGCATGTGGAGCATTCGTTTGTGTGGGATGCTCTACCAGGTTCATTCCTAGATAATGCACTCAAAGGGCACTAAGCATAGAGTGTGAAAACTGAGTTTCCTTGAGAGCTGCTTGGAAGCCTGATGGTGTGTGAAGTTAGTGAGCCAAATGGAGTTGTTCTCCCACAAGAACCACTCGGCTGATCCTTCTTCAATATGCCCTTCACCAACATGCAGTGTTTCCTTGATTGAATTAGCTCTCACACCAATATTTGCGTCTAGAGCCTTTGCATTGAGGGCTATCTGAAAACGGCTGTGGCGCTGAAGTTGCCTGTGAATGTGGAGTTGGTGGCATGTGAAACCCGCATGTGGAGCATTCGTTTGTGTGGGATGCTCTACCAGGTTCATTTCAGTCCTAGCCATACAAAGGGCACTAAGCATAGAGTGTGAAAACTGAGTTTCCTTGAGAGCTGCTTGGAAGCCTGATGGTGTGTGAAGTTAGTGAGCCAAATGGAGTTGCTCTCCCACAAGAACCACTCGGCTGATCCTTCTTCAATATGCCCTTCACCAACATGCAGTGTTTCCTTGATTGAATTAGCTCTCACACCAATATTTGCGTCTAGAGCCTTTGCATTGAGGGCTATCTGAAAACGGCTGTGGCGCTGAAGTTGCCTGTGAATGTGGAGTTGGTAGCATGTGAAACCCGCATGTGGAGCATTCGTTTGTGTGGGATGCTCTACCAGGTTCATTCCTAGATAATGCACTCAAAGGGCACTAAGCATAGAGTGTGAAAACTGAGTTTCCTTGAGAGCTGCTTGGAAGCCTGATGGTGTGTGAAGTTAGTGAGCCAAATGGAGTTGTTCTCCCACAAGAACCACTCGGCTGATCCTTCTTCAATATGCCCTTCTCCAACATGCAGTGTTTCCTTTATTGAATTAGCTCTCACACCAATATTTGCGTCTAGAGCCTTTGCATTGAGGGCTATCTGAAAACGGCTGTGGCGCTGAAGTTGCCTGTGAATGTGGAGTTGTTGGCATGTGAAACCCGCATGTGGAGCATTCGATTGTGTGGAATGCTGACCAAGCTTCATCTCAGTCGTAGGCACACAAAGAGCACTAAGCATAGAGTGTGAAAACTGAGTTTCCTTGAGAGCTGCTTGGAAGCCTGATGGTGTGTGAAGTTAGTGAGCCAAATGGAGTTGTTCTCCCACAAGAACCACTCGGCTGATCCTTCTTCAATATGCCCTTCACCAACATGCAGTGTTTCTTGATTGAATTAGCTCTCACACCAATATTAGTGTCTAGAGCCTTTGCAATGAGGGCTATCTGAAAACGGCTGTGGCGCTGAAGTTGCCTGTGAATGTGGAGTTGGTGGCATGTGAAACCCGCATGTGGAGCATTCGTTTGTGTGGGATGCTCTACCAGGTTCATTCCTAGATAATGCACTCAAAGGGCACTAAGCATAGAGTGTGAAAACTGAGTTTCCTTGAGAGCTGCTTGGAAGCCTGATGGTGTGTGAAGTTAGTGAGCCAAATGGAGTTGTTCTCCCACAAGAACCACTCGGCTGATCCTTCTTCAATATGCCCTTCACCAACATGCAGTGTTTCCTTGATTGAATTAGCTCTCACACCAATATTTGCGTCTAGAGCCTTTGCATTGAGGGCTATCTGAAAACGGCTTTGGCGCTGAAGTTGCCTGTGAATGTGGAGTTGGTGGCATGTGAAACCCGCATGTGGAGCATTCGTTTGTGTGCGATGCTCTACCAGGTTCATTCCTAGATAATGCACTCAAAGGGCACTAAACATAGAGTGTGAAAACTGAGTTTCCTTGAGAGCTGCTTGGAAGCCTGATGGTGTGTGAAGTTAGTGAGCCAAATGGAGTTGTTCTCCCACAAGAACCACTCGGCTGATCCTTCTTCAATATGCCCTTCACCAACATGCAGTGTTTCCTTGATGGAATTAGCTCTCACACCAACATTTGCGTCTAGAGCCTTTGCATTGGGGGCTATCTGAAAACGGCTGTGGCACTGAGGTTGCCTGTGAATGTGGAGTTGGTGGCATGTGAAACCCGCATGTGGAGCATTCGTTTGTGTGGGATGCTCTACCAGGTTCATTCCTAGATAATGCACTCAAAGGGCACTAAGCATAGAGTGTGAAAACTGAGTTTCCTTGAGAGCTGCTTGGAAGCCTGATGGTGTGTGAAGTTAGTGAGCCAAATGGAGTTGTTCTCCCACAAGAACCACTCGGCTGATCCTTCTTCAATATGCCATTCACCAACATGCAGTGTTTCCTTGATTGAATTAGCTCTCACACCAATATTTGCGTCTAGAGCCTTTGCATTGAGGGCTATCTGAAAACGGCTGTGGCGCTGAAGTTGCCTGTGAATGTGGAGTTGGTGGCATGTGAAACCCGCATGTGGAGCATTCGTTTGTGTGGGATGCTCTACCAGGTTCATTCCTAGATAATGCACTCAAAGGGCACTAAGCATAGAGTGTGAAAACTGAGTTTCCTTGAGAGCTGCTTGGAAGCCTGATGGTGTGTGAAGTTAGTGAGCCAAATGGAGTTGTTCTCCCACAAGAACCACTCGGCTGATCCTGCTTCAATATGCCCTTCACCAACATGCAGTGTTTCCTTGATTGAATTAGCTCTCACACCAATATTAGTGTCTAGAGCCTTTGCAATGAGGGCTATCTGAAAACGGCTATGGCGCTGAAGTTGCTTGTGAATGTGGAGTTGGTGGCATGTGAAACCCGCATGTGAAGCATTCGTTTGTGTGGGATGCTCTACCAGGTTCATTCCTAGATAATGCACTCAAAGGGCACTAAACATAGAGTGTGAAAACTGAGTTTCCTTGAGAGCTGCTTGGAAGCCTGATGGTGTGTGAAGTTAGTGAGCCAAATGGAGTTGTTCTCCCACAAGAACCACTCGGCTGATCCTTCTTCAATATGCCCTTCACCAACATGCAGTGTTTCCTTGATTGAATTAGTTCTCACACCAACATTTGCGTCTAGAGCCTTTGCATTGAGGGCTATCAGAAAACGGCTGTGGCACTGAGGTTGCCTGTGAATGTGGAGTTGGTGGCATCTGAAACCCGCATGTGGAGCATTCGTTTGTGTGGGATGCTGACCAAGCTTCATTTCAGTCCTAGGCACACAAAGAGCACTAAGCATAGAGTGTGAAAACTGAGTTTCCTTGAGAGCTGCTTGGAAGCCTGATGGTGTGTGAAGTTAGTGAGCCAAATGGAGTTGTTCTCCCACAAGAACCACTCGGCTGATCCTTTTCAATATGCCCTTCACCAACATGCAGTGTTTCCTTGATTGAATTAGCTCTCACACCAATATTTGCGTCTAGAGCCTTTGCATTGAGGGCTATCTGAAAACGGCTGTGGCGCTGAAGTTGCCTGTGAATGTGGAGTTGGTGGCATGTGAAACCCGCATGTGGAGCATTCGTTTGTGTGGGATGCTCTACCAGGTTCATTCCTAGATAATGCACTCAAAGGGCACTAAGCATAGAGTGTGAAAACTGAGTTTCCTTGAGAGCTGCTTGGAAGCCTGATGGTGTGTGAAGTTAGTGAGCCAAATGGAGTTGTTCTCCCACAAGAACCACTCGGCTGATCCTTCTTCAATATGCCATTCACCAACATGCAGTGTTTCCTTGATTGAATTAGCTCTCACACCAATATTTGCGTCTAGAGCCTTTGCATTGAGGGCTATCTGAAAACGGCTGTGGCGCTGAAGTTGCCTGTGAATGTGGAGTTGGTGGCATGTGAAACCCGCATGTGGAGCATTCGTTTGTGTGGGATGCTCTACCAGGTTCATTCCTAGATAATGCACTCAAAGGGCACTAAGCATAGAGTGTGAAAACTGAGTTTCCTTGAGAGCTGCTTGGAAGCCTGATGGTGTGTGAAGTTAGTGAGCCAAATGGAGTTGTTCTCCCACAAGAACCACTCGGCTGATCCTGCTTCAATATGCCCTTCACCAACATGCAGTGTTTCCTTGATTGAATTAGCTCTCACACCAATATTAGTGTCTAGAGCCTTTGCAATGAGGGCTATCTGAAAACGGCTATGGCGCTGAAGTTGCTTGTGAATGTGGAGTTGGTGGCATGTGAAACCCGCATGTGAAGCATTCGTTTGTGTGGGATGCTCTACCAGGTTCATTCCTAGATAATGCACTCAAAGGGCACTAAACATAGAGTGTGAAAACTGAGTTTCCTTGAGAGCTGCTTGGAAGCCTGATGGTGTGTGAAGTTAGTGAGCCAAATGGAGTTGTTCTCCCACAAGAACCACTCGGCTGATCCTTCTTCAATATGCCCTTCACCAACATGCAGTGTTTCCTTGATTGAATTAGTTCTCACACCAACATTTGCGTCTAGAGCCTTTGCATTGAGGGCTATCAGAAAACGGCTGTGGCACTGAGGTTGCCTGTGAATGTGGAGTTGGTGGCATCTGAAACCCGCATGTGGAGCATTCGTTTGTGTGGGATGCTGACCAAGCTTCATTTCAGTCCTAGGCACACAAAGAGCACTAAGCATAGAGTGTGAAAACTGAGTTTCCTTGAGAGCTGCTTGGAAGCCTGATGGTGTGTGAAGTTAGTGAGCCAAATGGAGTTGTTCTCCCACAAGAACCACTCGGCTGATCCTTTTCAATATGCCCTTCACCAACATGCAGTGTTTCCTTGATTGAATTAGCTCTCACACCAATATTTGCGTCTAGAGCCTTTGCATTGAGGGCTATCTGAAAACGGCTGTGGCGCTGAAGTTGCCTGTGAATGTGGAGTTGGTGGCATGTGAAACCCGCATGTGGAGCATTCGTTTGTGTCTGATGCTCTACCAGGTTCATTCCTAGATAATGCACTCAAAGGGCACTAAGCATAGAGTGTGAAAACTGAGTTTCCTTGAGAGCTGCTTGGAAGCCTGATGGTGTGTGAAGTTAGTGAGCCAAATGGAGTTGTTCTCCCACAAGAACCACTCGGCTGATCCTTCTTCAATATGCTCTTCACCAACATGCAGTGTTTCCTTGATTGAATTAGCTCTCACACCAATATTTGCGTCTAGAGCCTTTGCATTGAGGGCTATCTGAAAACGGCTGTGGCGCTGAATTTGCCTGTGAATGTGGAGTTGGTGGCATGTGAAACCCGCATGTGGAGCATTCGTTTGTGTGGGATGCTCTACCAGGTTCATTCCTAGATAATGCACTCAAAGGGCACTAAGCATAGTGTGTGAAAACTGAGTTTCCTTGAGAGCTGCTTGGAAGCCTGATGGTGTGTGAAGTTAGTGAGCCAAATGGAGTTGTTCTCCCACAAGAACCACTCGGCTGATCCTTCTTCAATATGCCCTTCACCAACATGCAGTGTTTCCTTGATTGAATTAGCTCTCACACCAATATTTGCGTCTAGAGCCTTTGCATTGAGGGCTATCTGAAAACGGCTGTGGCGCTGAAGTTGCCTGTGAATGTGGAGTTGGTGGCATGTGAAACCCGCATGTGGAGCATTCGTTTGTGTGGGATGCTGACCAAGCTTCATTTCAGTCGTAGGCACACAAAGAGCACTAAGCATAGAGTGTGAAAACTGAGTTTCCTTGAGAGCTGCTTGGAAGCCTGATGGTGTGTGAAGTTAGTGAGCCAAATGGAGTTGTTCTCCCACAAGAACCACTCGGCTGATCCTTCTTCAATATGCCCTTCACCAACATGCAGTGTTTCCTTGATTGAATTAGCTCTCACACCAATATTTGCGTCTAGAGCCTTTGCATTGAGGGCTATCTGAAAACGGCTGTGGCGCTGAAGTTGCCTGTGAATGTGGAGTTGGTGGCATGTGAAACCCGCATGTGGAGCATTCGTTTGTGTCTGATGCTCTACCAGGTTCATTTCAGTCCTAGCCATACAAAGGGCTCTATGCATAGAGTGTGAAAACTGAGTTTCCTTGAGAGCTGCTTGGAAGCCTGATGGTGTGTGAAGTTAGTGAGCCAAATGGAGTTGTTCTCCCACAAGAACCACTAGGCTGATCCTTCTTCAATATGCCCTTCACCAACATGCAGTGTTTCCTTGATTGAATTAGCTCTCACACCAATATTTGCGTCTAGAGCCTTTGCATTGAGGGCTATCTGAAAACGGCTGTGGCGCTGAAGTTGCCTGTGAATGTGGAGTTGGTGGCATGTGAAACTCGCATGTGGAGCATTCGTTTGTGTGGGATGCTCTACCAGGTTCATTCCTAGATAATGCACTCAAAGGGCACTAAGCATAGAGTGTGAAAACTGAGTTTCCTTGAGAGCTGCTTGGAAGCCTGATGGTGTGTGAAGTTAGTGAGCCAAATGGAGTTGTTCTCCCACAAGAACCACTCGGCTGATCCTTTTCAATATGCCCTTCACCAACATGCAGTTTTTCCTTGATTGAATTAGCTCTCACACCAATATTTGCGTCTAGAGCCTTTGCATTGAGGGCTATCTGAAAACGGCTGTGGCGCTGAAGTTGCCTGTGAATGTGGAGTTGGTGGCATGTGAAACCCGCATGTGGAGCATTCGTTTGTGTGGGATGCTCTCCAAGCTTCATTTCAGTCCTAGGCACTCAAAGGGCACTAAGCATAGAGTGTGAAAACTGAGTTTCCTTGAGAGCTGCTTGGAAGCCTGATGGTGTGTGAAGTTAGTGAGCCAAATGGAGTTGTTCTCCCACAAGAACCACTCGGCTGATCCTTCTTCAATATGCCCTTCACCAACATGCAGTGTTTCCTTGATTGAATTAGCTCTCACACCAATATTTGCGTCTAGAGCCTTTGCATTGAGGGCTATCTGAAAACGGCTGTGGCGCTGAAGTTGCCTGTGAATGTGGAGTTGGTGGCATGTGAAACCCGCATGTGGAGCATTCGTTTGTGTCT
>NW_026697105.1:0-40753 GCF_030435755.1 Ochotona princeps | reverse complement strand
TAGTGCCCTTTGAGTGCATTATCTGGGAATGAACCTGGTAGAGCATCCCACACTAACGAATGCTCCACATGCGGGTTTCACATGCCACCAACTCCACATTCACAGGCAACTTCAGCGCCACAGCTGTTTTCAGATAGCCCTCAATGGAAAGGTTCTAGACGCAAATATTTGTGTGAGAGCTAATTCAATCAAGGAAACACTGCATGTTGGTGAAGGGCATATTGAAGAAGGATCAGCCGAGTGGTTCTTGTGGGAGAACAACTCCATTTGGCTCACTAACTTCACACACCATCAGGCTTCCAAGCAGCTCTCAAGGAAACTCAGTTTTCACACTCTATGCTTAGTGCCCTTTGAGTGCATTATCTAGGAATGAACCTGGTATAGCATCCCACACAAACGAATGCTCCACATGCGGGTTTCACATGCCACAAACTCCACATTCACAGGCAACTTCAGTGCCAATGCCGTTTTCAGATAGCCCTCAATGCAAAGGCTCTAGACGCAAATATTGGTGTGAGAGCTAATTCAATCAAGGAAACACTGCATGTTGGTGAAGGGCATATTGAAGAAGGATCAGCCGAGTGGTTCTTGTGGGAGAACAACTCCATTTGGCTCACTAACTTCACACACCATCAGGCTTCCAAGCAGCTCTCAAGGAAACTCAGTTTTCACACTCTATGCTTAGTGCCCTTTGAGTGCATTATCTGGGAATGAACCTGGTAGAGCATCCCACACAAACGAATGCTCCACATGCGGGTTTCACATGCCACCAACTCCACATTCACGGGCAACTTCAGCGCCAGAGCTGTTTTCAGATAGCCCTCAATGCAAAGGCTCTAGACGCAAATATTGGTGTGAGAGCTAATTCAATCAAGGAAACACAGCATGTTGGTGAAGGGCATATTGAAGAAGGATCAGCCGAGTGGTTCTTGTGGGAGAACAACTCCATTTGGCTCACTAACTTCACACACCATCAGGCTTCCAAGCAGCTCTCAAGGAAACTCAGTTTTCACACTCTATGCTTAGTGCCCTTTGAGTGCATTATCTAGGAATGAACCTGGTAGAGCATCCCACACAAACGAATGCTCCACATGCGGGTTTCACATGCCACCAACTCCACATTCTCAGGCAACTTCAGCGCCACAGCCGTTTTCAGATAGCCCTCAATGCAAAGGCTCTAGACGCAAATATTGGTGTGAGAGCTAATTCAATCAAGGAAACACTGCATGTTGGTTTGAAAAGGGCATATTGAAGAAGGATCAGCCGAGTGGTTCTTGTGGGAGAACAACTCCATTTGGCTCACTAACTTCACACACCATCAGGCTTCAAGGAGCTCTCAAGAAAACTCAGTTTTCACACTCTATGCTTAGTGCCCTTTGTGTGCCTAGGACTGAAATGAAGCTTGGTGAGGATCCCACACAAACGAATGCTCCACAGGCGGGTTTCACATGCCACCAACTCCACATTCACAGGCAACTTCAGTGCCAATGTCGTTTTCAGATAGCCCTCAATGCAAAGGCTCTAGACGCAAATATTGGTGTGAGAGCTAATTCAATCAAGGAAACACTGCATGTTGGTGAAGGGCATATTGAAGAAGGATCAGCCGAGTGGTTCTTGTGGGAGAACAACTCCATTTGGCTCCCTAACTTCACACACCATCAGGCTTCCAAGCAGCTCTCAAGGAAACTCAGTTTTCACACTCTATGCTTAGTGCCCTTTGAGTGCATTATCTGGGAATGAACCTGGTAGAGCATCCCACACTAACGAATGCTCCACATGCGGGTCTCACATGCCACCAACTCCACATTCACAGGCAACTTCAGTGCCAATGCCGTTTTCAGATAGCCCTCAATGCAAAGGCTCTAGACGCAAATATTGGTGTGAGAGCTAATTCAATCAAGGAAACACTGCATGTTGGTGAAGGGCATATTGAAGAAGGATCAGCCGAGTGGTTCTTGTGGGAGAACAACTCCATTTGGCTCACTAACTTCACACACCATCAGGCTTCCAAGCAGCTCTCAAGGAAACTCAGTTTTCACACTCTATGCTTAGTGCCGTTTGTGTGCCTAGGACTGAAATGAAGCTTGGTGAGGATCCCACACAAACGAATGCTCCACATGCGGGTTTCACATGCCACCAACTCCACATTCACAGGCAACTTCAGCGCCACAGCCGTTTTCAGATAGCCCTCAATGCAAAGGCTCTAGACGCCAATATTGGTGTGAGAGCTAATTCAATCAAGGAAACACTGCATGTTGGTGAAGGGCATATTGAAGAAGGATCAGCCGAGTGGTTCTTGTGGGAGAACAACTCCATTTGGCTCACTAACTTCACACACCATCAGGCTTCCAAGCAGCTCTCAAGGAAACTCAGTTTTCACACTCTATGCTTAGTGCCGTTTGTGTGCCTAGGACTGAAATGAAGCTTGGTGAGGATCCCACACAAACGAATGCTCCACATGCGGGTTTCACATGCCACCAACTCCACATTCACAGGCAACTTCAGCGCCACAGCCGTTTTCAGATAGCTCGCAATGCAAAGGCTCTAGACGCAAATATTGGTGTGAGAGCTAATTCAATCAAGGAAACAGTGCATGTTGGTGAAGGGCATATTGAAGAATAATCAGCCGAGTGGTTCTTGTGGGAGAACAACTCCATTTGGCTCACTAACTTCACACACCATCAGGCTTCCAAGCAGCTCTCAAGGAAACTCAGTTTTCACACTCTATGCTTAGTGCCCTTTGAGTGCATTATCTAGGAATGAACCTGGTAGAGCATCCCACACAAACGAATGCTCCACATGCGGGTTTCACATGCCACCAACTCCACATTCACAGGCAACTTCAGCGCCACAGCCTTTTTCAGATAGCTCTCAATGCAAAGGCTCTAGACGCAAATATTGGTGTGAGAGCTAATTCAATCAAGGAAACACTGCATGTTGGTGAAGGGCATATTGAAGAAGAATCAGCCGAGTGGTTCTTGTGGGAGAACAACTCTATTTGGCTCACTAACTTCACACACCATCAGGCTTCCAAGCAGCTCTCAAGGAAACTCAGTTTTCACACTCTATGCTTAGTGTCCTTTGTGTGCCTAGGACTGAAATGAGGCCTGGTCAGCATCCCACACAAACGAATGCTCCACATGCGGGTTTCACATGCCACCAACTCCACATTCACAGGCAACTTCACCGAAAGAGCCGTTTTCAGATAGCTCTCAATGCAAAGGCTCTAGACGCAAATATTGGTGTGAGAGCTAATTCAATCAAGGAAACACTGCATGTTGGTGAAGGGCATATTGAAGAAGGATCAGCCAAGTGGTTCTTGTGGGAGAACAACTCCATTTGGCTCACTAACTTCACACACCATCAGGCTTCCAAGCAGCTCTCAAGGAAACTCAGTTTTCACACTCTATGCTTAGTGCCCTTTGAGTGCATTATCTAGGAATGAACCTGGTAGAGCATCCCACACAAACGAATGCTCCACATGCGGGTTTCACATGCCACCAACTCCACATTCACAGGCAACTTCAGCGCCACAGCCCTTTTCAGATAGCCCTCAATGCAAAGGCTCTAGACGCAAATATTGGTGTGAGAGCTAATTCAATCAAGGAAACACTGCATGTTGGTGAAGGGCATATTGAAGAAGGATCAGCCGAGTGGTTCTTGTGGGAGAACAACTCCATTTGGCTCACTAACTTCACACACCATCAGGCTTCCAAGCAGCTCTCAAGGAAACTCAGTTTTCACACTCTATGCTTAGTGTCCTTTGTGTGCCTAGGACTGAAATGAGGCTTGGTCAGCATCCCACACAAACGAATGCTCCACATGCGGGTTTCACATGCCACTAACTCCACATTCACAGGCAACTTCAGCGCCAGAGCCGTTTTCAGATAGCTCTCAATGCAAAGGCTCTAGACGCAAATATTGGTGTGAGAGCTAATTCAATCAAGGAAACACTGCATGTTGGTGAAGGGCATATTGAAGAAGGATCAGCCGAGTGGTTCTTGTGGGAGAACAACTCCATTTGGCTCACTAACTACACACACCATCAGGCTTCCAAGCAGCTCTCAAGGAAACTCAGTTTTCACACTCTATGCTTAGTGCCCTTTGTGTGCTTAGGACTGAAATGAGGCTTGGTCAGCATCCCACACAAACGAATGCTCCACATGCGGGTTTCACATGCCACCAACTCCACATTCACAGGCAACTTCAGCGCCAGAGCCGTTTTCAGATAGCTCTCAATGCAAAGGCTCTAGACGCAAATATTGGTGTGAGAGCTAATTCAATCAAGGAAACACTGCATGTTGGTGAAGGGCACATTGAAGAAGGATCAGCCGAGTGGTTCTTGTGGGAGAACAACTCCATTTGGCTCACTAACTTCACACACCATCAGGCTTCCAAGCAGCTCTCAAGGAAACTCAGTTTTCACACTCTATGCTTAGTGCCCTTTGAGTGCATTATCTAGGAATGAACCTGGTAGAGCATCCCACACAAACGAATGCTCCACATGCGGGTTTCACATGCCACCAACTCCACATTCACAGGCAACTTCAGCTCCACAGCCGTTTTCAGATAGCCCTCAATGCAAAGGCTCTAGACGCAAATATTGGTGTGAGAGCTAATTCAATCAAGGAAACACTGCATGTTGGTGAAGGGCATATTGAAGAAGGATCAGCCGAGTGGTTCTTGTGGGAGAACAACTCCATTTGGCTCACTAACTTCACACACCATCAGGCTTCCAAGCAGCTCTCAAGGAAACTCAGTTTTCACACTCTATGCTTAGTGCCCTTTGAGTGCATTATCTAGGAATGAACCTGGTAGAGCATCCCACACAAACGAATGCTCCACATGCGGGTTTCACATGCCACCAACTCCACATTCACAGGCAACTTCAGCGCCACAGCCGTTTTCAGATAGCTCTCAATCAAAGGCTCTAGACGCAAATATTGGTGTGAGAGCTAATTCAATCAAGGAAACACTGCATGTTGGTGAAGGGCATATTGAAGAAGGATCAGCCGAGTGGTTCTTGTGGGAGAACAACTCCATTTGGCTCACTAACTTCACACACCATCAGGCTTCCAAGCAGCTCTCAAGGAAACTCAGTTTTCACACTCTATGCTTAGTGCCCTTTGAGTGCATTATCTAGGAATGAACCTGGTAGAGCATCCCACACAAACGAATGCTCCACATGCGGGTTTCACATGCCACCAACTCCACATTCACAGGCAACTTCAGCGCCACAGCCGTTTTCAGATAGCTCTCAATGCAAAGGCTCTAGACGCAAATATTGGTGTGAGAGCTAATTCAATCAAGGAAACACTGCATGTTGGTGAAGGGCATATTGAAGAATAATCAGCCGAGTGGTTCTTGTGGGAGAACAACTCCATTTGGCTCACTAAATTCACACACCATCAGGCTTCCAAGCAGCTCTCAAGGAAACTCAGTTTTCACACTCTATGCTTAGTGCCCTTTGAGTGCATTATCTAGGAATGAACCTGGTAGAGCATCCCACACAAACGAATGCTCCACATGCGGGTTTCACATGCCACCAACTCCACATTCACAGGCAACTTCAGCGCCACAGCCGTTTTCAGATAGCTCTCAATGCAAAGGCTCTAGACGCAAATATTGGTGTGAGAGCTAATTCAACCAAGGAAACACTGCATGTTGGTGAAGGGCATATTGAAAAGTATCAGCCGAGTGGTTCTTGTGGGAGAACAACTCCATTTGGCTCACTAACTTCACACACCATCAGGCTTCCAAGCAGCTCTCAAGGAAACTCAGTTTTCACACTCTATGCTTAGTGCCCTTTGAGTGCATTATCTAGGAATGAACCTGGTAGAGCATCCCACACAAACGAATGCTCCACATGCGGGTTTCACATGCCACCAACTCCACATTCACAGGCAACTTCAGCGCCACAGCCGTTTTCAGATAGCCCTCAATGCAAAGGCTCTAGACGCAAAAAATATTGGTGTGAGAGCTAATTCAATCAAGGAAACACTGCATGTTGGTGAAGGGCATATTGAAGAAGGATCAGCCGAGTGGTTCTTGTGGGAGAACAACTCCATTTGGCTCACTAACTTCACACACCATCAGGCTTCCAAGCAGCTCTCAAGGAAACTCAGTTTTCACACTCTATGCTTAGTGTCCTTTGAGTGCATTATCTAGGAATGAACCTGGTAGAGCATCCCACACGAACGAATGCTCCACATGCGGGTTTCACATGCCACCAACTCCACATTCACAGGCAACTTCAGCGCCAGAGCTGTTTTCAGATAGCTCTCAATGCAAAGGCTCTAGACGCAAATATTGGTGTGAGAGCTAATTCAATCAAGGAAACACTGCATGTTGGTGAAGGGCATATTGAAAAGGATCAGCCGAGTGGTTCTTGTGGGAGAACAACTCCATTTGGCTCACTAACTTCACACACCATCAGGCTTCCAAGCAGCTCTCAAGGAAACTCAGTTTTCACACTCTATGCTTAGTGCCCTTTGAGTGCATTATCTAGGAATGAACCTGGTAGAGCATCCCACACAAACGAATGCTCCACATGCGGGTTTCACATGCCACCAACTCCACATTCACAGACAACTTCAGCGCCACAGCCGTTTTCAGATAGCTCTCAATGCAAAGGCTCTAGACGCAAATATTGGTGTGAGAGCTAATTCAATCAAGGAAACACTGCATGTTGGTGAAGGGCATATTGAAGAATAATCAGCCGAGTGGTTCTTGTGGGAGAACAACTCCATTTGGCTCACTAACTTCACACACCATCAGGCTTCCAAGCAGCTCTCAAGGAAACTCAGTTTTCACACTCTATGCTTAGTGTCCTTTGAGTGCATTATCTAGGAATGAACCTGGTAGAGCATCCCACACAAACGAATGCTCCACATGCGGGTTTCACATGCCACCAACTCCACATTCACAGGCAACTTCAGCGCCACAGCCGTTTTCAGATAGCTCTCAATGCAAAGGCTCTAGACGCAAATATTGGTGTGAGAGCTAATTCAATCAAGGAAACACTGCATGTTGGTGAAGGGCATATTGAAGAAGGATCAGCCGAGTGGTTCTTGTGGGAGAACAACTCCATTTGGCTCACTAACTTCACACACCATCAGGCTTCCAAGCAGCTCTCAAGGAAACTCAGTTTTCACACTCTATGCTTAGTGCCCTTTGAGTGCATTATCTAGGAATGAACCTGGTAGAGCATCCCACACAAACGAATGCTCCACATGCGGGTTTCACATGCCACCAACTCCACATTCACAGGCAACTTCAGCGCCACAGCCGTTTTCAGATAGCTCTCAATGCAAAGGCTCTAGACGCAAATATTGGTGTGAGAGCTAATTCAATCAAGGAAACACTGCATGTTGGTGAAGGGCATATTGAAAAGGATCAGCCGAGTGGTTCTTGTGGGAGAACAACTCCATTTGGCTCACTAACTTCACACACCATCAGGCTTCCAAGCAGCTCTCAAGGAAACTCAGTTTTCACACTCTATGCTTAGTGCCCTTTGAGTGCATTATCTAGGAATGAACCAGTAGAGCATCCCACACAAACGAATGCTCCACATGCGGGTTTCACATGCCACCAACTCCACATTCTCAGGCAACTTCAGCGCCACAGCCGTTTTCAGATAGCCCTCAATGCAAAGGCTCTAGACGCAAATTTTGGTGTGAGAGCTAATTCAATCAAGGAAACACTGCATGTTGGTGAAGGGCATATTGAAGAAGGATCAGCCGATCAGCCGAGTGGTTCTTGTGGGAGAACAACTCCATTTGGCTCACTAACTTCACACACCATCAGGCTTCCAAGCAGCTCTCAAGGAAACTCAGTTTTCACACTCTATGCTTAGTGCCCTTTGAGTGCATTATCTGGAATGAACCTGGTGGAGCATCCCACACAACGAATGCTCCACATGCGGGTTTCACATGCCACCAACTCCACATTCACAGGCAACTTCAGCGCCACAGCCGTTTCAGATAGCCCTCAATGCAAAGGCTCTAGACGCAAATATTGGTGTGAGAGCTAATTCAATCAAGGAAACACTGCATGTTGGTGAAGGGCATATTGAAGAAGGATCAGCCGAGTGGTTCTTGTGGGACAACAACTCCATTTGGCTCACTAACTACACACACCATCAGGCTTCCAAGCAGCTCTCAAGGAAACTCAGTTTTCACACTCTATGCTTAGTGCCCTTTGAGTGCATTATCTGGGAATGAACCTGGTAGAGCATCCCACACTAACAAATGCTCCACATGCGGGTTTCACATGCCACCAACTCCACATTCACAGGCAACTTCAGCGCCACAGCTGTTTTCAGATAGCCCTCAATGGAAAGGCTCTAGACGCAAATATTGGTGTGAGAGCTAATTCAATCAAGGAAACACTGCATGTTGGTGAAGGGCATATTGAAAAGGATCAGGCCGAGTGGTTCTTGTGGGAGAACAACTCCATTTGGCTCACTAACTTCACACACCATCAGGCTTCCAAGCAGCTCTGAAGGAAACTCAGTTTTCACACTCTATGCTTAGTGCCCTTTGAGTGCATTATCTGGGAATGAACCTGGTAGAGCATCCCACACAAACGAATGCTCCACATGCGGGTTTCACATGCCACCAACTCCACATTCTCAGGCAACTTCAGCGCCACAGCCGTTTTCAGATAGCCCTCAATGCAAAGGCTCTAGACACAAATATTGGTGTGAGAGCTAATTCAATCAAGGAAACACTGCATGTTGGTGAAGGGCATATTGAAGAAGGATCAGCCGAGTGGTTCTTGTGGGAGAACAACTCCATTTGGCTCACTAACTTCACACACCATCAGGCTTCAAGGAGCCTTCAAGGAAACTCAGTTTTCACACTCTATGCTTAGTGCCCTTTGTGTGCTTAGGAATGAAATGAAGCTTGGTGAGGATCCCACACAAACGAATGCTCCACATGTGGGTTTCACATGCCACCAACTCCACATTCACAGGCAACTTCAGCGCCACAGCCATTTTCAGATAGCCCTCAAAGCAAAGGCTGTAGACACAAATATTGGTGTGAGAGCTAATTCAATCAAGGAAACACTGCATGTTGGTGAAGGGCATATTGAAGAAGGATCAGCCGAGTGGTTCTAGTGGAGAACAACTCCATTTGGCTCACTAACTTCACACACCATCAGGCTTCCAAGCAGCTCTCAAGGAAACTCAGTTTTCACACTCTATGCTTAGTGCCCTTTGAGTGCATTATCTGGAATGAACCTGGTAGAGCATCCCACACTAACGAATGCTCCACATGGGGGTTTCACATGCCACCAACTCCATATTCACAGCAACTTCAGCGCCACAGCTGTTTTCAGATAGCCCTCAATGGAAAGGTTCTAGACGCAAATATTTGTGTGAGAGCTAATTCAATCAAGGAAACACTGCATGTTGGTGAAGGGCATATTGAAAAGGATCAGCCGAGTGGTTCTTGTGGAGAACAACTCCATTTGGCTCCATAACTTCACACACCATCAGGCTTCCAAGCAGCTCTCAAGGAAACTCAGTTTTCACACTCTATGCTTAGTGCCCATTGAGTGCATTATCTGGGAATGAACCTGGTGGAGCATCCCACACAAACGAATGCTCCACATGCGGGTTTCACATGCCACCAACTCCACATTCACAGGCAACTTCAGTGCCAATGCCGTTTTCAGATAGCCCTCAATGCAAAGGCTCTAGACACAAATATTGGTGTGAGAGCTAATTCAATCAAGGAAACACTGCATGTTGGTGAAGGGCATATTGAAGAAGGATCAGCCGAGTGGTTCTTGTGGGAGAACAACTCCATTTGGCTCACTAACTTCACACACCATCAGGCTTCCAAGCAGCTCTCAAGGAAACTCAGTTTTCACACTCTATCCTTAGTGCCCTTTGAGTGCATTATCTGGGAATGAACCTGGTAGAGCATCCCACACTAACGAATGCTCCACATGCGGGTTTCACATGCCACCAACTCCACATTCACAGGCAACTTCAGCGCCACAGCTGTTTTCAGATAGCCCTCAATGGAAAGGTTCTAGACGCAAATATTTGTGTGAGAGCTAATTCAATCAAGGAAACACTGCATGTTGGTGAAGGGCATATTGAAGAAGGATCAGCCGAGTGGTTCTTGTGGGAGAACAACTCCATTTGGCTCACTAACTCACACACCATCAGGCTTCCAAGCAGCTCTCAAGGAAACTCAGTTTTCACACTCTATGCTTAGTGCCCTTTGAGTGCATTATCTAGGAATGAACCTGGTAGAGCATCCCACACAAACGAATGCTCCACATGCGGGTTCACATGCCACAAACTCCACATTCACAGGCAACTTCAGTGCCAATGCCGTTTTCAGATAGCCCTCAATGCAAAGGCTCTAGACGCAAATATTGGTGTGAGAGCTAATTCAATCAGGAAACACTGCATGTTGGTGAAGGGCATATTGAAGAAGGATCAGCCGAGTGGTTCTTGTGGGAGAACAACTCCATTTGGCTCACTAACTTCACACACCATCAGGCTTCCAAGCAGCTCTCAAGGAAACTCAGTTTTCACACTCTATGCTTAGTGCCCTTTGAGTGCATTATCTGGGAATGAACCTGGTAGAGCATCCCACACAAACGAATGCTCCACATGCGGGTTTCACATGCCACCAACTCCACATTCACGGGCAACTTCAGCGCCACAGCTGTTTTCAGATAGCCCTCAATGCAAAGGCTCTAGACGCAAATATTGGTGTGAGAGCTAATTCAATCAAGGAAACACAGCATGTTGGTGAAGGGCATATTGAAGAAGGATCAGCCGAGTGGTTCTTGTGGGAGAACAACTCCATTTGGCTCACTAACTTCACACACCATCAGGCTTCCAAGCAGCTCTCAAGGAAACTCAGTTTTCACACTCTATGCTTAGTGCCCTTTGAGTGCATTATCTAGGAATGAACCTGGTAGAGCATCCCACACAAACGAATGCTCCACATGCGGGTTTCACATGCCACCAACTCCACATTCTCAGGCAACTTCAGCTCCACAGCCGTTTTCAGATAGCCCTCAATGCAAAGGCTCTAGACGCAAATATTGGTGTGAGAGCTAATTCAATCAAGGAAACACTGCATGTTGGTGAAGGGCATATTGAAGAAGGATCAGCCGAGTGGTTCTTGTGGGAGAACAACTCCATTTGGCTCACTAACTTCACACACCATCAGGCTTCAAGGAGCTCTCAAGAAAACTCAGTTTTCACACTCTATGCTTAGTGCCCTTTGTGTGCCTAGGACTGAAATGAAGCTTGGTGAGGATCCCACACAAACGAATGCTCCACATGCGGGTTTCACATGCCACCAACTCCACATTCACAGGCAACTTCAGTGCCAATGCCGTTTTCAGATAGCCCTCAATGCAAAGGCTCTAGACGCAAATATTGGTGTGAGAGCTAATTCAATCAAGGAAACACTGCATGTTGGTGAAGGGCATATTGAAGAAGGATCAGCCGAGTGGTTCTTGTGGGAGAACAACTCCATTTGGCTCACTAACTTCACACACCATCAGGCTTCCAAGCAGCTCTCAAGGAAACTCAGTTTTCACACTCTATGCTTAGTGCCCTTTGAGTGCATTATCTGGGAATGAACCTGGTAGAGCATCCCACACTAACGAATGCTCCACATGCGGGTCTCACATGCCACCAACTCCACATTCACAGGCAACTTCAGTGCCAATGCCGTTTTCAGATAGCCCTCAATGCAAAGGCTCTAGACGCAAATATTGGTGTGAGAGCTAATTCAATCAAGGAAACACTGCATGTTGGTGAAGGGCATATTGAAGAAGGATCAGCCGAGTGGTTCTTGTGGGAGAACAACTCCATTTGGCTCACTAACTTCACACACCATCAGGCTTCCAAGCAGCTCTCAAGGAAACTCAGTTTTCACACTCTATGCTTAGTGCCGTTTGTGTGCCTAGGACTGAAATGAAGCTTGGTGAGGATCCCACACAAACGAATGCTCCACAGGCGGGTTTCACATGCCACCAACTCCACATTCACAGGCAACTTCAGCGCCACAGCCGTTTTCAGATAGCCCTCAATGCAAAGGCTCTAGACGCCAATATTGGTGTGAGAGCTAATTCAATCAAGGAAACACTGCATGTTGGTGAAGGGCATATTGAAGAAGGATCAGCCAAGTGGTTCTTGTGGGAGAACAACTCCATTTGGCTCACTAACTTCACACACCATCAGGCTTCCAAGCAGCTCTCAAGGAAACTCAGTTTTCACACTCTATGTTTAGTGCCGTTTGTGTGCCTAGGACTGAAATGAAGCTTGGTGAGGATCCCACACAAACGAATGCTCCACATGCGGGTTTCACATGCCACCAACTCCACATTCACAGGCAACTTCAGCGCCACAGCCATTTTCAGATAGCCCTCAATGTAAAGGCTCTAGACGCAAATATTGGTGTGAGAGCTAATTCAATCAAGGAAACACTGCATGTTGGTGAAGGGCATATTGAAGAAGGATCAGCCAAGTGGTTCTTGTGGGAGAACAACTCCATTTGGCTCACTAACTTCATACACCATCAGGCTTCCAAGCAGCTCTCAAGGAAACTCAGTTTTCACACTCTATGCTTAGTGCCCTTTGAGTGCATTATCTGGGAATGAACCTGGTAGAGCATCCCACACAAACGAATGCTCCACATGCGGGTTTCACATGCCACCAACTCCACATTCACAGGCCACTTCAGCTCCACAGCTGTTTTCAGATAGCCCTCAATGCAAAGGCTCTAGACGCAAATATTGGTGTGAGAGCTAATTCCATCAAGGAAACACTGCATGTTGGTGAAGGGCATATTGAAGAAGGATCAGCCGAGTGGTTCTTGTGGGAGAACAACTCCATTTGGCTCACTAACTTCACACACCTTCAGGCTTCCAAGCAGCTCTCAAGGAAACTCAGTTTTCACACTATGCTTAGTGCCGTTTGTGTGCCTAGGACTGAAATGAAGCTTGGTGAGGATCCCACACAAACGAATGCTCCACATGCGGGTTTCACATGCCACCAACTCCACATTCTCAGGCAACTTCAGCGCCACAGCCGTTTTCAGATAGCCCTCAATGCAAAGGCTCTAGACGCAAATATTGGTGTGAGAGCTAATTCAATCAAGGAAACACTGCATGTTGGTGAAGGGCATATTGAAGAAGGATCAGCCGAGTGGTTCTTGTGGGACAACAACTCCATTTGGCTCACTAACTTCACACACGATCAGGCTTCCAAGCAGCTCCCAAGGAAATTTAGTTTTCACACTCTATGCTTAGTGTCCTTTGTGTGCCTAGGACTGAAATGAGGCTTGGTCAGCATCCCATACAAACGAATGCTCCACATGCGGGTTTCACATGCCACTAACTCCACATTCACAGGCAACTTCAGCGCCACAGCCGTTTTCAGATAGCTCTCAATGCAAAGCCTCTAGACGCAAATATTGGTGTGAGAGCTAATTCAATCAAGGAAACACTGCATGTTGGTGAAGGGCATATTGAAGAAGGATCAGCCGAGTGGTTCTTGTGGGAGAACAACTCCATTTGGCTCACTAACTACACACACCATCAGGCTTCCAAGCAGCTCTCAAGGAAACTCAGTTTTCACACTATGCTTAGTGCCCTTTGTGTGCTTAGGACTGAAATGAGGCTTGGTCAGCATCCCACACAAACGAATGCTCCACATGCGGGTTTCACATGCCACCAACTCCACATTCACAGGCAACTTCAGCGCCACAGCCGTTTTCAGATAGCTCGCAATGCAAAGGCTCTAGACGCAAATATTGGTGTGAGAGCTAATTCAATCAAGGAAACAGTGCATGTTGGTGAAGGGCATATTGAAGAATAATCAGCCGAGTGGTTCTTGTGGGAGAACAACTCCATTTGGCTCACTAACTTCACACACCATCAGGCTTCCAAGCAGCTCTCAAGGAAACTCAGTTTTCACACTCTATGCTTAGTGCCCTTTGAGTGCATTATCTAGGAATGAACCTGGTAGAGCATCCCACACAAACGAATGCTCCACATGCGGGTTTCACATGCCACCAACTCCACATTCACAGGCAACTTCAGCGCCACAGCCTTTTTCAGATAGCTCTCAATGCAAAGGCTCTAGACGCAAATATTGGTGTGAGAGCTAATTCAATCAAGGAAACACTGCATGTTGGTGAAGGGCATATTGAAGAAGGATCAGCCGAGTGGTTCTTGTGGGAGAACAACTCTATTTGGCTCACTAACTTCACACACCATCAGGCTTCCAAGCAGCTCTCAAGGAAACTCAGTTTTCACACTCTATGCTTAGTGTCCTTTGTGTGCCTAGGACTGAAATGAGGCCTGGTCAGCATCCCACACAAACGAATGCTCCACATGCGGGTTTCACATGCCACCAACTCCACATTCACAGGCAACTTCAGCGCCAGAGCCGTTTTCAGATAGCTCTCAATGCAAAGGCTCTAGACGCAAATATTGGTGTGAGAGCTAATTCAATCAAGGAAACACTGCATGTTGGTGAAGGGCATATTGAAGAAGGATCAGCCAAGTGGTTCTTGTGGGAGAACAACTCCATTTGGCTCACTAACTTCACACACCATCAGGCTTCCAAGCAGCTCTCAAGGAAACTCAGTTTTCACACTCTATGCTTAGTGCCCTTTGAGTGCATTATCTAGGAATGAACCTGGTAGAGCATCCCACACAAACGAATGCTCCACATGCGGGTTTCACATGCCACCAACTCCACATTCACAGGCAACTTCAGCGCCACAGCCGTTTTCAGATAGCCCTCAATGCAAAGGCTCTAGACGCAAATATTGGTGTGAGAGCTAATTCAATCAAGGAAACACTGCATGTTGGTGAAGGGCATATTGAAGAAGGATCAGCCGAGTGGTTCTTGTGGGAGAACAACTCCATTTGGCTCACTAACTTCACACACCATCAGGCTTCCAAGCAGCTCTCAAGGAAACTCAGTTTTCACACTCTATGCTTAGTGTCCTTTGTGTGCCTAGGACTGAAATGAGGCTTGGTCAGCATCCCACACAAACGAATGCTCCACATGCGGGTTTCACATGCCACTAACTCCACATTCACAGGCAACTTCAGCGCCAGAGCCGTTTTCAGATAGCTCTCAATGCAAAGCCTCTAGACGCAAATATTGGTGTGAGAGCTAATTCAATCAAGGAAACACTGCATGTTGGTGAAGGGCATATTGAAGAAGGATCAGCCGAGTGGTTCTTGTGGGAGAACAACTCCATTTGGCTCACTAACTACACACACCATCAGGCTTCCAAGCAGCTCTCAAGGAAACTCAGTTTTCACACTCTATGCTTAGTGCCGTTTGTGTGCTTAGGACTGAAATGAGGCTTGGTCAGCATCCCACACAAACGAATGCTCCACATGCGGGTTTCACATGCCACCAACTCCACATTCACAGGCAACTTCAGCTCCACAGCCGTTTTCAGATAGCCCTCAATGCAAAGGCTCTAGACGCAAATATTGGTGTGAGAGCTAATTCAATCAAGGAAACACTGCATGTTGGTGAAGGGCATATTGAAGAAGGATCAGCCGAGTGGTTCTTGTGGGAGAACAACTCCATTTGGCTCACTAACTTCACACACCATCAGGCTTCCAAGCAGCTCTCAAGGAAACTCAGTTTTCACACTCTATGCTTAGTGCCCTTTGAGTGCATTATCTAGGAATGAACCTGGTAGAGCATCCCACACAAACGAATGCTCCACATGCGGGTTTCACATGCCACCAACTCCACATTCACAGGCAACTTCAGCGCCACAGCCGTTTTCAGATAGCTCTCAATGCAAAGGCTCTAGACGCAAATATTGGTGTGAGAGCTAATTCAATCAAGGAAACACTGCATGTTGGTGAAGGGCATATTGAAGAATAATCAGCCGAGTGGTTCTTGTGGGAGAACAACTCCATTTGGCTCACTAAATTCACACACCATCAGGCTTCCAAGCAGCTCTCAAGGAAACTCAGTTTTCACACTCTATGCTTAGTGCCCTTTGAGTGCATTATCTAGGAATGAACCTGGTAGAGCATCCCACACAAACGAATGCTCCACATGCGGGTTTCACATGCCACCAACTCCACATTCACAGGCAACTTCAGCGCCACAGCCGTTTTCAGATAGCTCTCAATGCAAAGGCTCTAGACGCAAATATTGGTGTGAGAGCTAATTCAATCAAGGAAACACTGCATGTTGGTGAAGGGCATATTGAAAAGGATCAGCCGAGTGGTTCTTGTGGGAGAACAACTCCATTTGGCTCACTAACTTCACACACCATCAGGCTTCCAAGCAGCTCTCAAGGAAACTCAGTTTTCACACTCTATGCTTAGTGCCCTTTGAGTGCATTATCTAGGAATGAACCTGGTAGAGCATCCCACACAAACGAATGCTCCACATGCGGGTTTCACATGCCACCAACTCCACATTCACAGGCAACTTCAGCGCCACAGCCGTTTTCAGATAGCTCTCAATGCAAAGGCTCTAGACGCAAATATTGGTGTGAGAGCTAATTCAATCAAGGAAACACTGCATGTTGGTGAAGGGCATATTGAAGAAGGATCAGCCAAGTGGTTCTTGTGGGAGAACAACTCCATTTGGCTCACTAACTTCACACACCATCAGGCTTCCAAGCAGCTCTCAAGGAAACTCAGTTTTCACACTCTATGCTTAGTGCCGTTTGTGTGCCTAGGACTGAAATGAAGCTTGGTGAGGATCCCACACAAACGAATGCTCCACATGCGGGTTTCACATGCCACCAACTCCACATTCACAGGCAACTTCAGCGCCACAGCCATTTTCAGATAGCCCTCAATGTAAAGGCTCTAGACGCAAATATTGGTGTGAGAGCTAATTCAATCAAGGAAACACTGCATGTTGGTGAAGGGCATATTGAAGAAGGATCAGCCAAGTGGTTCTTGTGGGAGAACAACTCCATTTGGCTCACTAACTTCATACACCATCAGGCTTCCAAGCAGCTCTCAAGGAAACTCAGTTTTCACACTCTATGCTTAGTGCCCTTTGAGTGCATTATCTGGGAATGAACCTGGTAGAGCATCCCACACAAACGAATGCTCCACATGCGGGTTTCACATGCCACCAACTCCACATTCACAGGCCACTTCAGCTCCACAGCTGTTTTCAGATAGCCCTCAATGCAAAGGCTCTAGACGCAAATATTGGTGTGAGAGCTAATTCCATCAAGGAAACACTGCATGTTGGTGAAGGGCATATTGAAGAAGGATCAGCCGAGTGGTTCTTGTGGGAGAACAACTCCATTTGGCTCACTAACTTCACACACCTTCAGGCTTCCAAGCAGCTCTCAAGGAAACTCAGTTTTCACACTATGCTTAGTGCCGTTTGTGTGCCTAGGACTGAAATGAAGCTTGGTGAGGATCCCACACAAACGAATGCTCCACATGCGGGTTTCACATGCCACCAACTCCACATTCTCAGGCAACTTCAGCGCCACAGCCGTTTTCAGATAGCCCTCAATGCAAAGGCTCTAGACGCAAATATTGGTGTGAGAGCTAATTCAATCAAGGAAACACTGCATGTTGGTGAAGGGCATATTGAAGAAGGATCAGCCGAGTGGTTCTTGTGGGACAACAACTCCATTTGGCTCACTAACTTCACACACGATCAGGCTTCCAAGCAGCTCCCAAGGAAATTTAGTTTTCACACTCTATGCTTAGTGTCCTTTGTGTGCCTAGGACTGAAATGAGGCTTGGTCAGCATCCCATACAAACGAATGCTCCACATGCGGGTTTCACATGCCACTAACTCCACATTCACAGGCAACTTCAGCGCCACAGCCGTTTTCAGATAGCTCTCAATGCAAAGCCTCTAGACGCAAATATTGGTGTGAGAGCTAATTCAATCAAGGAAACACTGCATGTTGGTGAAGGGCATATTGAAGAAGGATCAGCCGAGTGGTTCTTGTGGGAGAACAACTCCATTTGGCTCACTAACTACACACACCATCAGGCTTCCAAGCAGCTCTCAAGGAAACTCAGTTTTCACACTATGCTTAGTGCCCTTTGTGTGCTTAGGACTGAAATGAGGCTTGGTCAGCATCCCACACAAACGAATGCTCCACATGCGGGTTTCACATGCCACCAACTCCACATTCACAGGCAACTTCAGCGCCACAGCCGTTTTCAGATAGCTCGCAATGCAAAGGCTCTAGACGCAAATATTGGTGTGAGAGCTAATTCAATCAAGGAAACAGTGCATGTTGGTGAAGGGCATATTGAAGAATAATCAGCCGAGTGGTTCTTGTGGGAGAACAACTCCATTTGGCTCACTAACTTCACACACCATCAGGCTTCCAAGCAGCTCTCAAGGAAACTCAGTTTTCACACTCTATGCTTAGTGCCCTTTGAGTGCATTATCTAGGAATGAACCTGGTAGAGCATCCCACACAAACGAATGCTCCACATGCGGGTTTCACATGCCACCAACTCCACATTCACAGGCAACTTCAGCGCCACAGCCTTTTTCAGATAGCTCTCAATGCAAAGGCTCTAGACGCAAATATTGGTGTGAGAGCTAATTCAATCAAGGAAACACTGCATGTTGGTGAAGGGCATATTGAAGAAGGATCAGCCGAGTGGTTCTTGTGGGAGAACAACTCTATTTGGCTCACTAACTTCACACACCATCAGGCTTCCAAGCAGCTCTCAAGGAAACTCAGTTTTCACACTCTATGCTTAGTGTCCTTTGTGTGCCTAGGACTGAAATGAGGCCTGGTCAGCATCCCACACAAACGAATGCTCCACATGCGGGTTTCACATGCCACCAACTCCACATTCACAGGCAACTTCAGCGCCAGAGCCGTTTTCAGATAGCTCTCAATGCAAAGGCTCTAGACGCAAATATTGGTGTGAGAGCTAATTCAATCAAGGAAACACTGCATGTTGGTGAAGGGCATATTGAAGAAGGATCAGCCAAGTGGTTCTTGTGGGAGAACAACTCCATTTGGCTCACTAACTTCACACACCATCAGGCTTCCAAGCAGCTCTCAAGGAAACTCAGTTTTCACACTCTATGCTTAGTGCCCTTTGAGTGCATTATCTAGGAATGAACCTGGTAGAGCATCCCACACAAACGAATGCTCCACATGCGGGTTTCACATGCCACCAACTCCACATTCACAGGCAACTTCAGCGCCACAGCCGTTTTCAGATAGCCCTCAATGCAAAGGCTCTAGACGCAAATATTGGTGTGAGAGCTAATTCAATCAAGGAAACACTGCATGTTGGTGAAGGGCATATTGAAGAAGGATCAGCCGAGTGGTTCTTGTGGGAGAACAACTCCATTTGGCTCACTAACTTCACACACCATCAGGCTTCCAAGCAGCTCTCAAGGAAACTCAGTTTTCACACTCTATGCTTAGTGTCCTTTGTGTGCCTAGGACTGAAATGAGGCTTGGTCAGCATCCCACACAAACGAATGCTCCACATGCGGGTTTCACATGCCACTAACTCCACATTCACAGGCAACTTCAGCGCCAGAGCCGTTTTCAGATAGCTCTCAATGCAAAGCCTCTAGACGCAAATATTGGTGTGAGAGCTAATTCAATCAAGGAAACACTGCATGTTGGTGAAGGGCATATTGAAGAAGGATCAGCCGAGTGGTTCTTGTGGGAGAACAACTCCATTTGGCTCACTAACTACACACACCATCAGGCTTCCAAGCAGCTCTCAAGGAAACTCAGTTTTCACACTCTATGCTTAGTGCCGTTTGTGTGCTTAGGACTGAAATGAGGCTTGGTCAGCATCCCACACAAACGAATGCTCCACATGCGGGTTTCACATGCCACCAACTCCACATTCACAGGCAACTTCAGCTCCACAGCCGTTTTCAGATAGCCCTCAATGCAAAGGCTCTAGACGCAAATATTGGTGTGAGAGCTAATTCAATCAAGGAAACACTGCATGTTGGTGAAGGGCATATTGAAGAAGGATCAGCCGAGTGGTTCTTGTGGGAGAACAACTCCATTTGGCTCACTAACTTCACACACCATCAGGCTTCCAAGCAGCTCTCAAGGAAACTCAGTTTTCACACTCTATGCTTAGTGCCCTTTGAGTGCATTATCTAGGAATGAACCTGGTAGAGCATCCCACACAAACGAATGCTCCACATGCGGGTTTCACATGCCACCAACTCCACATTCACAGGCAACTTCAGCGCCACAGCCGTTTTCAGATAGCTCTCAATGCAAAGGCTCTAGACGCAAATATTGGTGTGAGAGCTAATTCAATCAAGGAAACACTGCATGTTGGTGAAGGGCATATTGAAGAATAATCAGCCGAGTGGTTCTTGTGGGAGAACAACTCCATTTGGCTCACTAAATTCACACACCATCAGGCTTCCAAGCAGCTCTCAAGGAAACTCAGTTTTCACACTCTATGCTTAGTGCCCTTTGAGTGCATTATCTAGGAATGAACCTGGTAGAGCATCCCACACAAACGAATGCTCCACATGCGGGTTTCACATGCCACCAACTCCACATTCACAGGCAACTTCAGCGCCACAGCCGTTTTCAGATAGCTCTCAATGCAAAGGCTCTAGACGCAAATATTGGTGTGAGAGCTAATTCAATCAAGGAAACACTGCATGTTGGTGAAGGGCATATTGAAAAGGATCAGCCGAGTGGTTCTTGTGGGAGAACAACTCCATTTGGCTCACTAACTTCACACACCATCAGGCTTCCAAGCAGCTCTCAAGGAAACTCAGTTTTCACACTCTATGCTTAGTGCCCTTTGAGTGCATTATCTAGGAATGAACCTGGTAGAGCATCCCACACAAACGAATGCTCCACATGCGGGTTTCACATGCCACCAACTCCACATTCACAGGCAACTTCAGCGCCACAGCCGTTTTCAGATAGCTCTCAATGCAAAGGCTCTAGACGCAAATATTGGTGTGAGAGCTAATTCAATCAAGGAAACACTGCATGTTGGTGAAGGGCATATTGAAGAAGGATCAGCCGAGTGGTTCTTGTGGGAGAACAACTCCATTTGGCTCACTAACTTCACACACCATCAGGCTTCCAAGCAGCTCTCAAGGAAACTCAGTTTTCACACTCTATGCTTAGTGTCCTTTGAGTGCATTATCTAGGAATGAACCTGGTAGAGCATCCCACACAAACGAATGCTCCACATGCGGGTTTCACATGCCACCAACTCCACATTCACAGGCAACTTCAGCGCCAGAGCTGTTTTCAGATAGCTCTCAATGCAAAGGCTCTAGACGCAAATATTGGTGTGAGAGCTAATTCAATCAAGGAAACACTGCATGTTGGTGAAGGGCATATTGAAAAGGATCAGCCGAGTGGTTCTTGTGGGAGAACAACTCCATTTGGCTCACTAACTTCACACACCATCAGGCTTCCAAGCAGCTCTCAAGGAAACTCAGTTTTCACACTCTATGCTTAGTGCCCTTTGAGTGCATTATCTAGGAATGAACCTGGTAGAGCATCCCACACAAACGAATGCTCCACATGCGGGTTTCACATGCCACCAACTCCACATTCACAGACAACTTCAGCGCCACAGCCGTTTTCAGATAGCTCTCAATGCAAAGGCTATAGACGCAAATATTGGTGTGAGAGCTAATTCAATCAAGGAAACACTGCATGTTGGTGAAGGGCATATTGAAGAAGGATCAGCCGAGTGGTTCTTGTGGGAGAACAACTCTATTTGGCTCACTAACTTCACACACCATCAGGCTTCCAAGCAGCTCTCAAGGAAACTCAGTTTTCACACTCTATGCTTAGTGTCCTTTGTGTGCCTAGGACTGAAATGAGGCCTGGTCAGCATCCCACACAAACGAATGCTCCACATGCGGGTTTCACATGCCACCAACTCCACATTCACAGGCAACTTCACCGCCAGAGCCGTTTTCAGATAGCTCTCAATGCAAAGGCTCTAGACGCAAATATTGGTGTGAGAGCTAATTCAATCAAGGAAACACTGCATGTTGGTGAAGGGCATATTGAAGAAGGATCAGCCAAGTGGTTCTTGTGGGAGAACAACTCCATTTGGCTCACTAACTTCACACACCATCAGGCTTCCAAGCAGCTCTCAAGGAAACTCAGTTTTCACACTCTATGCTTAGTGCCCTTTGAGTGCATTATCTAGGAATGAACCTGGTAGAGCATCCCACACAAACGAATGCTCCACATGCGGGTTTCACATGCCACCAACTCCACATTCACAGGCAACTTCAGCGCCACAGCCGTTTTCAGATAGCCCTCAATGCAAAGGCTCTAGACGCCAATATTGGTGTGAGAGCTAATTCAATCAAGGAAACACTGCATGTTGGTGAAGGGCATATTGAAGAAGGATCAGCCGAGTGGTTCTTGTGGGAGAACAACTCCATTTGGCTCACTAACTTCACACACCATCAGGCTTCCAAGCAGCTCTCAAGGAAACTCAGTTTTCACACTCTATGCTTAGTGTCCTTTGTGTGCCTAGGACTGAAATGAGGCTTGGTCAGCATCCCACACAAACGAATGCTCCACATGCGGGTTTCACATGCCACTAACTCCACATTCACAGGCAACTTCAGCGCCAGAGCCGTTTTCAGATAGCTCTCAATGCAAAGCCTCTAGACGCAAATATTGGTGTGAGAGCTAATTCAATCAAGGAAACACTGCATGTTGGTGAAGGGCATATTGAAGAAGGATCAGCCGAGTGGTTCTTGTGGGAGAACAACTCCATTTGGCTCACTAACTACACACACCATCAGGCTTCCAAGCAGCTCTCAAGGAAACTCAGTTTTCACACTCTATGCTTAGTGCCCTTTGTGTGCTTAGGACTGAAATGAGGCTTGGTCAGCATCCCACACAAACGAATGCTCCACATGCGGGTTTCACATGCCACCAACTCCACATTCACAGGCAACTTCAGCGCCACAGCCGTTTTCAGATAGCTCTCAATGCAAAGGCTCTAGACGCAAATATTTGTGTGAGAGCTAATTCAATCAAGGAAACACTGCATGTTGGTGAAGGGCATATTGAAGAATAATCAGCCGAGTGGTTCTTGTGGGAGAACAACTCCATTTGGCTCACTAAATTCACACACCATCAGGCTTCCAAGCAGCTCTCAAGGAAACTCAGTTTTCACACTCTATGCTTAGTGCCCTTTGAGTGCATTATCTAGGAATGAACCTGGTAGAGCATCCCACACAAACGAATGCTCCACATGCGGGTTTCACATGCCACCAACTCCACATTCACAGGCAACTTCAGCGCCACAGCCGTTTTCAGATAGCTCTCAATGCAAAGGCTCTAGACGCAAATATTGGTGTGAGAGCTAATTCAATCAAGGAAACACTGCATGTTGGTGAAGGGCATATTGAAAAGGATCAGCCGAGTGGTTCTTGTGGGAGAACAACTCCATTTGGCTCACTAACTTCACACACCATCAGGCTTCCAAGCAGCTCTCAAGGAAACTCAGTTTTCACACTCTATGCTTAGTGCCCTTTGAGTGCATTATCTAGGAATGAACCTGGTAGAGCATCCCACACAAACGAATGCTCCACATGCGGGTTTCACATGCCACCAACTCCACATTCACAGGCAACTTCAGCGCCACAGCCGTTTTCAGATAGCTCTCAATGCAAAGGCTCTAGACGCAAATATTGGTGTGAGAGCTAATTCAATCAAGGAAACACTGCATGTTGGTGAAGGGCATATTGAAGAAGGATCAGCCGAGTGGTTCTTGTGGGAGAACAACTCCATTTGGCTCACTAACTTCACACACCATCAGGCTTCCAAGCAGCTCTCAAGGAAACTCAGTTTTCACACTCTATGCTTAGTGTCCTTTGAGTGCATTATCTAGGAATGAACCTGGTAGAGCATCCCACACAAACGAATGCTCCACATGCGGGTTTCACATGCCACCAACTCCACATTCACAGGCAACTTCAGCGCCAGAGCTTTTTTCAGATAGCTCTCAATGCAAAGGCTCTAGACGCAAATATTGGTGTGAGAGCTAATTCAATCAAGGAAACACTGCATGTTGGTGAAGGGCATATTGAAAAGGATCAGCCGAGTGGTTCTTGTGGGAGAACAACTCCATTTGGCTCACTAACTACACACACCATCAGGCTTCCAAGCAGCTCTCAAGGAAACTCAGTTTTCACACTCTATGCTTAGTGCCCTTTGAGTGCATTATCTAGGAATGAACCTGGTAGAGCATCCCACACAAACGAATGCTCCACATGCGGGTTTCACATGCCACCAACTCCACATTCACAGACAACTTCAGCGCCACAGCCGTTTTCAGATAGCTCTCAATGCAAAGGCTATAGACGCAAATATTGGTGTGAGAGCTAATTCAATCAAGGAAACACTGCATGTTGGTGAAGGGCATATTGAAGAAGGATCAGCCGAGTGGTTCTTGTGGGAGAACAACTCTATTTGGCTCACTAACTTCACACACCATCAGGCTTCCAAGCAGCTCTCAAGGAAACTCAGTTTTCACACTCTATGCTTAGTGTCCTTTGTGTGCCTAGGACTGAAATGAGGCCTGGTCAGCATCCCACACAAACGAATGCTCCACATGCGGGTTTCACATGCCACCAACTCCACATTCACAGACAACTTCACCGCCAGAGCCGTTTTCAGATAGCTCTCAATGCAAAGGCTCTAGACGCAAATATTGGTGTGAGAGCTAATTCAATCAAGGAAACACTGCATGTTGGTGAAGGGCATATTGAAGAAGGATCAGCCGAGTGGTTCTTGTGGGAGAACAACTCCATTTGGCTCACTAACTTCACACACCATCAGGCTTCCAAGCAGCTCTCAAGGAAACTCAGTTTTCACACTCTATGCTTAGTGTCCTTTGTGTGCCTAGGACTGAAATGAGGCTTGGTCAGCATCCCACACAAACGAATGCTCCACATGCGGGTTTCACATGCCACTAACTCCACATTCACAGGCAACTTCAGCGCCAGAGCCGTTTTCAGATAGCTCTCAATGCAAAGCCTCTAGACGCAAATATTGGTGTGAGAGCTAATTCAATCAGGGAAACACTGCATGTTGGTGAAGGGCATATTGAAGAAGGATCAGCCGAGTGGTTCTTGTGGGAGAACAACTCCATTTGGCTCACTAACTACACACACCATCAGGCTTCCAAGCAGCTCTCAAGGAAACTCAGTTTTCACACTCTATGCTTAGTGCCCTTTGTGTGCTTAGGACTGAAATGAGGCTTGGTCAGCATCCCACACAAACGAATGCTCCACATGCGGGTTTCACATGCCACCAACTCCACATTCACAGGCAACTTCAGCGCCAGAGCCGTTTTCAGATAGCTCTCAATGCAAAGGCTCTAGACGCAAATATTTGTGTGAGAGCTAATTCAATCAAGGAAACACTGCATGTTGGTGAAGGGCACATTGAAGAAGGATCAGCCGAGTGGTTCTTGTGGGAGAACAACTCCATTTGGCTCACTAACTTCACACACCATCAGGCTTCCAAGCAGCTCTCAAGGAAACTCAGTTTTCACACTCTATGCTTAGTGCCCTTTGAGTGCATTATCTAGGAATGAACCTGGTAGAGCATCCCACACAAACGAATGCTCCACATGCGGGTTTCACATGCCACCAACTCCACATTCACAGGCAACTTCAGCTCCACTGCCGTTTTCAGATAGCCCTCAATGCAAAGGCTCTAGACGCAAATATTGGTGTGAGAGCTAATTCAATCAAGGAAACACTGCATGTTGGTGAAGGGCATATTGAAGAAGGATCAGCCGAGTGGTTCTTGTGGGAGAACAACTCCATTTGGCTCACTAACTTCACACACCATCAGGCTTCCAAGCAGCTCTCAAGGAAACTCAGTTTTCACACTCTATGCTTAGTGCCCTTTGAGTGCATTATCTAGGAATGAACCTGGTAGAGCATCCCACACAAACGAATGCTCCACATGCGGGTTTCACATGCCACCAACTCCACATTCACAGGCAACTTCAGCGCCAGAGCCGTTTCAGATAGCTCTCAATGCAAAGGCTCTAGACGCAAATATTGGTGTGAGAGCTAATTCAATCAAGGAAACACTGCATGTTGGTGAAGGGCATATTGAAGAAGGATCAGCCGAGTGGTTCTTGTGGGAGAACAACTCCATTTGGCTCACTAACTTCACACACACCATCAGGCTTCCAAGCAGCTCTCAAGGAAACTCAGTTTTCACACTCTATGCTTAGTGCCCTTTGAGTGCATTATCTAGGAATGAACCTGGTAGAGCATCCCACACAAACGAATGCTCCACATGCGGGTTTCACATGCCACCAACTCCACATTCACAGGCAACTTCAGCGCCACAGCCGTTTTCAGATAGCTCTCAATGCAAAGGCTCTAGACGCAAATATTGGTGTGAGAGCTAATTCAATCAAGGAAACACTGCATGTTGGTGAAGGGCATATTGAAGAATAATCAGCCGAGTGGTTCTTGTGGGGAGAACAACTCCATTTGGCTCACTAAATTCACACACCATCAGGCTTCCAAGCAGCTCTCAAGGAAACTCAGTTTTCACACTCTATGCTTAGTGCCCTTTGAGTGCATTATCTAGGAATGAACCTGGTAGAGCATCCCACACAAACGAATGCTCCACATGCGGGTTTCACATGCCACCAACTCCACATTCACAGGCAACTTCAGCGCCACAGCCGTTTTCAGATAGCTCTCAATGCAAAGGCTCTAGACGCAAATATTGGTGTGAGAGCTAATTCAATCAAGGAAACACTGCATGTTGGTGAAGGGCATATTGAAAAGGATCAGCCGAGTGGTTCTTGTGGGAGAACAACTCCATTTGGCTCACTAACTTCACACACCATCAGGCTTCCAAGCAGCTCTCAAGGAAACTCAGTTTTCACACTCTATGCTTAGTGCCCTTTGAGTGCATTATCTAGGAATGAACCTGGTAGAGCATCCCACACAAACGAATGCTCCACATGCGGGTTTCACATGCCACCAACTCCACATTCACAGGCAACTTCAGCGCCACAGCCGTTTTCAGATAGCCCTCAATGCAAAGGCTCTAGACGCAAATATTGGTGTGAGAGCTAATTCAATCAAGGAAACACTGCATGTTGGTGAAGGGCATATTGAAGAAGGATCAGCCGAGTGGTTCTTGTGGGAGAACAACTCCATTTGGCTCACTAACTTCACACACCATCAGGCTTCCAAGCAGCTCTCAAGGAAACTCAGTTTTCACACTCTATGCTTAGTGCCCTTTGAGTGCATTATCTAGGAATGAACCTGGTAGAGCATCCCACACAAACGAATGCTCCACATGCGGGTTTCACATGCCACCAACTCCACATTCACAGGCAACTTCAGCGCCAGAGCTGTTTTCAGATAGCTCTCAATGCAAAGGCTCTAGACGCAAATATTGGTGTGAGAGCTAATTCAATCAAGGAAACACTGCATGTTGGTGAAGGGCATATTGAAAAGGATCAGCCGAGTGGTTCTTGTGGGAGAACAACTCCATTTGGCTCACTAACTTCACACACCATCAGGCTTCCAAGCAGCTCTCAAGGAAACTCAGTTTTCACACTCTATGCTTAGTGCCCTTTGAGTGCATTATCTAGGAATGAACCTGGTAGAGCATCCCACACAAACGAATGCTCCACATGCGGGTTTCACATGCCACCAACTCCACATTCACAGACAACTTCAGCGCCACAGCCGTTTTCAGATAGCTCTCAATGCAAAGGCTCTAGACGCAAATATTGGTGTGAGAGCTAATTCAATCAAGGAAACACTGCATGTTGGTGAAGGGCATATTGAAGAATAATCAGCCGAGTGGTTCTTGTGGGAGAACAACTCCATTTGGCTCACTAACTTCACACACCATCAGGCTTCCAAGCAGCTCTCAAGGAAACTCAGTTTTCACACTCTATGCTTAGTGTCCTTTGAGTGCATTATCTAGGAATGAACCTGGTAGAGCATCCCACACAAACGAATGCTCCACATGCGGGTTTCACATGCCACCAACTCCACATTCACAGGCAACTTCAGCGCCACAGCCGTTTTCAGATAGCTCTCAATGCAAAGGCTCTAGACGCAAATATTGGTGTGAGAGCTAATTCAATCAAGGAAACACTGCATGTTGGTGAAGGGCATATTGAAGAAGGATCAGCCGAGTGGTTCTTGTGGGAGAACAACTCCATTTGGCTCACTAACTTCACACACCATCAGGCTTCCAAGCAGCTCTCAAGGAAACTCAGTTTTCACACTCTATGCTTAGTGCCCTTTGAGTGCATTATCTAGGAATGAACCTGGTAGAGCATCCCACACAAACGAATGCTCCACATGCGGGTTTCACATGCCACCAACTCCACATTCACAGGCAACTTCAGCGCCAGAGCCGTTTTCAGATAGCTCTCAATGCAAAGGCTCTAGACGCAAATATTGGTGTGAGAGCTAATTCAATCAAGGAAACACTGCATGTTGGTGAAGGGCATATTGAAAAGGATCAGCCGAGTGGTTCTTGTGGGACAACAACTCCATTTGGCTCACTAACTTCACACACCATCAGGCTTCCAAGCAGCTCTCAAGGAAACTCAGTTTTCACACTCTATGCTTAGTGCCCTTTGAGTGCATTATCTTGGAATGAACCTGGTAGAGCATCCCACACTAACGAATGCTCCACATGCGGGTTTCACTTGCCACCAACTCCACATTCACAGGCAACTTCAGCGCCACAGCTGTTTTCAGATAGCCCTCAATGGAAAGGTTCTAGACGCAAATATTTGTGTGAGAGCTAATTCAATCAAGGAAACACTGCATGTTGGTGAAGGGCATATTGAAGAAGGATCAGCCGAGTGGTTCTTGTGGGAGAACAACTCCATTTGGCTCACTAACTTCACACACCATCAGGCTTCTAAGCAGCTCTCAAGGAAACTCAGTTTTCACACTCTATGCTTAGTGCCCTTTGAGTGCATTATCTAGGAATGAACCTGGTAGAGCATCCCACACAAACGAATGCTCCACATGCGGGTTTCACATGCCACCAACTCCACATTCTCAGGCAACTTCAGCGCCACAGCCGTTTTCAGATAGCCCTCAATGCAAAGGCTCTAGACGCAAATATTGGTGTGAGAGCTAATTCAATCAAGGAAACACTGCATGTTGGTGAAGGGCATATTGAAGAAGGATCAGCCGAGTGGTTCTTGTGGGAGAACAACTCCATTTGGCTCACTAACTTCACACACCATCAGGCTTCCAAGCAGCTCTCAAGGAAACTCAGTTTTCACACTCTATGCTTAGTGCCCTTTGAGTGCATTATCTGGGAATGAACCTGGTGGAGCATCCCACACAAACGAATGCTCCACATGCGGGTTTCACATGCCACCAACTCCACATTCACAGGCAACTTCAGTGCCAATGCCGTTTTCAGATAGCCCTCAATGCAAAGGCTCTAGACGCAAATATTGGTGTGAGAGCTAATTCAATCAAGGAAACACTGCATGTTGGTGAAGGGCATATTGAAGAAGGATCAGCCGAGTGGTTCTTGTGGGAGAACAACTCCATTTGGCTCACTAACTTCACACACCATCAGGCTTCAAGGAGCTCTCAAGAAAACTCAGTTTTCACACTCTATGCTTAGTGCCCTTTGTGTGCCTAGGACTGAAATGAAGCTTGGTGAGGATCCCACACAAACGAATGCTCCACATGCGGGTTTCACATGCCACCAACTCCCCATTCACAGGCAACTTCAGTGCCACAGCCGTTTTCAGATAGCCCTCAATGCAAAGGCTCTAGACGCAAATATTGGTGTGAGAGCTAATTCAATCAAGGAAACACTGCATGTTGGTGAAGGGCATATTGAAGAAGGATCAGCCGAGTGGTTCTTGTGGGAGAACAACTCCATTTGGCTCACTAACTTCACACACCATCAGGCTTCCAAGCAGCTCTCAAGGAAACTCAGTTTTCACACTCTATGCTTAGTGCCCTTTGAGTGCATTATCTGGGAATGAACCTGGTAGAGCATCCCACACGAACGAATGCTCCACATGCGGGTTTCACATGCCACCAACTCCACATTCACAGGCCACTTCAGCTCCACAGCTGTTTTCAGATAGCCCTCAATGGAAAGGCTCTAGACGCAAATATTGGTGTGAGAGCTAATTCCATCAAGGAAACACTGCATGTTGGTGAAGGGCATATTGAAGAAGGATCAGCCGAGTGGTTCTTGTGGGAGAACAACTCCATTTGGCTCACTAACTTCACACACCATCAGGCTTCCAAGCAGCTCTCAAGGAAACTCAGTTTTCACACTATGCTTAGTGCCCTTTGAGTGCATTGTCTAGGAATGAACCTGGTAGAGCATCCCACACAAACGAATGCTCCACATGCGGGTTTCACATGCCACCAACTCCACATTCTCAGGCAACTTCAGCGCCACAGCCGTTTTCAGATAGCCCTCAATGCAAAGGCTCTAGACGCAAATATTGGTGTGAGAGCTAATTCAATCAAGGAAACACTGCATGTTGGTGAAGGGCATATTGAAGAAGGATCAGCCGAGTGGTTCTTGTGGGACAACAACTCCATTTGGCTCACTAACTTCACACACCATCAGGCTTCCAAGCAGCTCTCAAGGAAACTCAGTTTTCACACTCTATGCTTAGTGCCCTTTGAGTGCATTATCTAGGAATGAACCTGGTAGAGCATCCCACACAAACGAATGCTCCACATGCGGGTTTCACATGCCACCAACTCCACCTTCTCAGGCAACTTCAGCGCCACAGCCGTTTTCAGATAGCCCTCAATGCAAAGGCTCTAGACGCAAATATTGGTGTGAGAGCTAATTCAATCAAGGAAACACTGCATGTTGGTGAAGGGCATATTGAAGAAGGATCAGCCGAGTGGTTCTTGTGGGAGAACAACTCCATTTGGCTCACTAACTTCACACACCATCAGGCTTCCAAGCAGCTCTCAAGGAAACTCAGTTTTCACACTCATGCTTAGTGCCCTTTGAGTGCATTATCTAGGAATGAACCTGGTAGAGCATCCCACACAAACGAATGCTCCACATGCGGGTTTCACATGCCACCAACTCCACATTCACAGGCAACTTCAGCGCCAATGCCGTTTTCAGATAGCCCTCAATGCAAAGGCTCTAGACGCAAATATTGGTGTGAGAGCTAATTCAATCAAGGAAACACTGCATGTTGGTGAAGGGCATATTGAAGAAGAATCAGCCGAGTGGTTCTTGTGGGAGAACAACTCCATTTGGCTCACTAACTTCACACACTATCAGGCTTCAAGGAGCTCTCAAGGAAACTCAGTTTTCACACTCTATGCTTAGTGCCCTTTGTGTGCCTAGGACTGAAATGAAGCTTGGTGAGGATCCCACACAAACGAATGCTCCACATGCGGGTTTCACATGCCACCAACTCCACATTCACAGGCAACTTCAGCGCCAATGCCGTTTTCAGATAGCCCTCAATGCAAAGGCTCTAGACGCAAATATTGGTGTGAGAGCTAATTCAATCAAGGAAACACTGCATGTTGGTGAAGGGCATATTGAAAAGGATCAGCCGAGTGGTTCTTGTGGGAGAACAACTCCATTTAGCTCACTAACTTCACACACCATCAGGCTTCCAAGCAGCTCTCAAGGAAACTCAGTTTTCACACTCTATGCTTAGTGCCGTTTGTGTGCCTAGGACTGAAATGAAGCTTGGTGAGGATCCCACACAAACGAATGCTCCACATGCGGGTTTCACATGCCACCAACTCCACATTCACAGGCAACTTCAGCGCCACAGCCGTTTTCAGATAGCCCTCAATGCAAAGGCTCTAGACGCAAATATTGGTGTGAGAGCTAATTCAATCAAGGAAACACTGCATGTTGGTGAAGGGCATATTGAAGAAGGATCAGCCGAGTGGTTCTTGTGGGACAACAACTCCATTTGGCTCACTAACTTCACACACCATCAGGCTTCCAAGCAGCTCTCAAGGAAACTCAGTTTTCACACTCTATGCTTAGTGCCCTTTGAGTGCATTATCTAGGAATGAACCTGGTAGAGCATCCCACACAAACGAATGCTCCACATGCGGGTTTCACATGCCACCAACTCCACATTCTCAGGCAACTTCAGCGCCACAGCCGTTTTCAGATAGCCCTCAATGCAAAGGCTCTAGACGCAAATATTGGTGTGAGAGCTAATTCAATCAAGGAAACACTGCATGTTGGTGAAGGGCATATTGAAGAAGGATCAGCCGAGTGGTTCTTGTGGGAGAACAACTCCATTTGGCTCACTAACTTCACACACCATCAGGCTTCCAAGCAGCTCTCAAGGAAACTCAGTTTTCACACTCATGCTTAGTGCCCTTTGAGTGCATTATCTAGGAATGAACCTGGTAGAGCATCCCACACAAACGAATGCTCCACATGCGGGTTTCACATGCCACCAACTCCACATTCACAGGCAACTTCAGCGCCAATGCCGTTTTCAGATAGCCCTCAATGCAAAGGCTCTAGACGCAAATATTGGTGTGAGAGCTAATTCAATCAAGGAAACACTGCATGTTGGTGAAGGGCATATTGAAGAAGAATCAGCCGAGTGGTTCTTGTGGGAGAACAACTCCATTTGGCTCACTAACTTCACACACTATCAGGCTTCAAGGAGCTCTCAAGGAAACTCAGTTTTCACACTCTATGCTTAGTGCCCTTTGTGTGCCTAGGACTGAAATGAAGCTTGGTGAGGATCCCACACAAACGAATGCTCCACATGCGGGTTTCACATGCCACCAACTCCACATTCACAGGCAACTTCAGCGCCACAGCCGTTTTCAGATAGCCCTCAATGCAAAGGCTCTAGACGCAAATATTGGTGTGAGAGCTAATTCAATCAAGGAAACACTGCATGTTGGTGAAGGGCATATTGAAAAGGATCAGCCGAGTGGTTCTTGTGGGAGAACAACTCCATTTAGCTCACTAACTTCACACACCATCAGGCTTCCAAGCAGCTCTCAAGGAAACTCAGTTTTCACACTCTATGCTTAGTGCCGTTTGTGTGCCTAGGACTGAAATGAAGCTTGGTGAGGATCCCACACAAACGAATGCTCCACATGCGGGTTTCACATGCCACCAACTCCACATTCACAGGCAACTTCAGCGCCACAGCCGTTTGCAGATAGCCCTCAATGCAAAGGCTCTAGACGCAAATATTGGTGTGAGAGCTAATTCAATCAAGGAAACACTGCATGTTGGTGAAGGGCATATTGAAGAAGGATCAGCCGAGTGGTTCTTGTGGGAGAACAACTCCATTTGGCTCACTAACTTCACACACCATCAGGCTTCCAAGCAGCTCTCAAGGAAACTCAGTTTTCACACTCTATGCTTAGTGCCCTTTGAGTGCATTATCTAGGAATGAACCTGGTAGAGCATCCCACACAAACGAATGCTCCACATGCGGGTTTCACATGCCACCAACTCCACATTCACAGGCAACTTCAGCTCCACAGCTGTTTTCAGATAGCCCTCAATGGAAAGGCTCTAGACGCAAATATTGGTGTGAGAGCTAATTCAATCAAGGAAACACTGCATGTTGGTGAAGGGCATATTGAAGAAGGATCAGCCGAGTGGTTCTTGTGGGAGAACAACTCCATTTGGCTCACTAACTTCACACACCATCAGGCTTCCAAGCAGCTCTCAAGGAAACTCAGTTTTCACACTCTATGCTTAGTGCCCTTTGAGTGCATTATCTAGGAATGAACCTGGTAGAGCATCCCACACAAACGAATGCTCCACATGCGGGTTTCACATGCCACCAACTCCACATTCACAGGCAACTTCAGCGCCACAGCCGTTTTCAGATAGCTCTCAATGCAAAGGCTCTAGACGCAAATATTGGTGTGAGAGCTAATTCAATCAAGGAAACACTGCATGTTGGTGAAGGGCATATTGAAGAATAATCAGCCGAGTGGTTCTTGTGGGAGAACAACTCCATTTGGCTCACTAACTTCACACACCATCAGGCTTCCAAGCAGCTCTCAAGGAAACTCAGTTTTCACACTCTATGCTTAGTGCCTTTTGAGTGCATTATCTAGGAATGAACCTGGTAGAGCATCCCACACAAACGAATGCTCCACATGCGGGTTTCACATGCCACCAACTCCACATTCACAGGCAACTTCAGCGCCACAGCCGTTTTCAGATAGCTCTCAATGCAAAGGCTCTAGACGCAAATATTGGTGTGAGAGCTAATTCAATCAAGGAAACACTGCATGTTGGTGAAGGGCATATTGAAAAGGATCAGCCGAGTGGTTCTTGTGGGAGAACAACTCCATTTGGCTCACTAACTTCACACACCATCAGGCTTCCAAGCAGCTCTCAAGGAAACTCAGTTTTCACACTCTATGCTTAGTGCCCTTTGAGTGCATTATCTAGGAATGAACCTGGTAGAGCATCCCACACAAACGAATGCTCCACATGCGGGTTTCACATGCCACCAACTCCACATTCACAGGCAACTTCAGCGCCACAGCCGTTTTCAGATTGCTCTCAATGCAAAGGCTCTAGACGCAAATATTGGTGTGAGAGCTAATTCAATGAAGGAAACACTGCATGTTGGTGAAGGGCATATTGAAAAGGATCAGCCGAGTGGTTCTTGTGGGAGAACAACTCCATTTGGCTCACTAACTTCACACACCATCAGGCTTCCAAGCAGCTCTCAAGGAAACTCAGTTTTCACACTCTATGCTTAGTGCCCTTTGAGTGCATTATCTAGGAATGAACCTGGTAGAGCATCCCACACAAACGAATGCTCCACATGCGGGTTTCACATGCCACCAACTCCACATTCTCAGGCAACTTCAGCGCCACAGCCGTTTTCAGATAGCCCTCAATGCAAAGGCTCTAGACGCAAATATTGGTGTGAGAGCTAATTCAATCAAGGAAACACTGCATGTTGGTGAAGGGCATATTGAAGAAGGATCAGCCGAGTGGTTCTTGTGGGAGAACAACTCCATTTGGCTCACTAACTTCACACACCATCAGGCTTCCAAGCAGCTCTCAAGGAAACTCAGTTTTCACACTCTATGCTTAGTGCCCTTTGAGTGCATTATCTGGGAATGAACCTGGTGGAGCATCCCACACAAACGAATGCTCCACATGCGGGTTTCACATGCCACCAACTCCACATTCACAGGCCACTTCAGCGCCACAGCCGTTTTCAGATAGCCCTCAATGCAAAGGCTCTAGACGCAAATATTGGTGTGAGAGCTAATTCAATCAAGGAAACACTGCATGTTGGTGAAGGGCATATTGAAGAAGGATCAGCCGAGTGGTTCTTGTGGGACAACAACTCCATTTGGCTCACTAACTTCACACACCATCAGGCTTCCAAGCAGCTCTCAAGGAAACTCAGTTTTCACACTCTATGCTTAGTGCCCTTTGAGTGCATTATCTGGGAATGAACCTGGTAGAGCATCCCACACTAACGAATGCTCCACATGCGGGTTTCACATGCCACCAACTCCACATTCACAGGCAACTTCAGCGCCACAGCTGTTCTCAGATAGCCCTCAATGGAAAGGCTCTAGACGCAAATATTGGTGTGAGAGCTAATTCAATCAAGGAAACACTGCATGTTGGTGAAGGGCATATTGAAAAGGATCAGCCGAGTGGTTCTTGTGTGAGAACAACTCCATTTGGCTCACTAACTTCACACACCATCAGGCTTCCAAGCAGCTCTCAAGGAAACTCAGTTTTCACACTCTATGCTTAGTGCCCTTTGAGTGCATTATCTGGGAATGAACCTGGTAGAGCATTCCACACTAACGAATGCTCCACATGCGGGTTTCACATGCCACCAACTCCACATTCTCAGGCAACTTCAGCGCCACAGCCGTTTTCAGATAGCCCTCAATGCAAAGGCTCTAGACGCAAATATTGGTGTGAGAGCTAATTCAATCAAGGAAACACTGCATGTTGGTGAAGGGCATATTGAAAAGGATCACCCGAGTGGTTCTTGTGGGAGAACAACTCCATTTGGCTCACTAACTTCACACACCATCAGGCTTCCAAGCAGCTCTCAAGGAAACTCAGTTTTCACACTCTATGCTTAGTGCCCTTTGAGTGCATTATCTTGGAATGAACCTGGTAGAGCATCCCACACTAACGAATGCTCCACATGCGGGTTTCACTTGCCACCAACTCCACATTCACAGGCAACTTCAGCGCCACAGCTGTTTTCAGATAGCCCTCAATGCAAAGGCTCAAGACGCAAATATTGGTGTGAGAGCTAATTCAATCAAGGAAACACTGCATGTTGGTGAAGGGCATATTGAAAAGGATCAGCCGAGTGGTTCTTGTGGGAGAACAACTCCATTTGGCTCACTAACTTCACACACCATCAGGCTTCCAAGCAGCTCTCAAGGAAACTCAGTTTTCACACTCTATGCTTAGTGCCCTTTGAGTGCATTATCTAGGAATGAACCTGGTAGAGCATCCCACACAAACGAATGCTCCACATGCGGGTTTCACATGCCACCAACTCCACATTCTCAGGCAACTTCAGCGCCACAGCCGTTTTCAGATAGCCCTCAATGCAAAGGCTCTAGACGCAAATATTGGTGTGAGAGCTAATTCAATCAAGGAAACACTGCATGTTGGTGAAGGGCATATTGAAGAAGGATCAGCCGAGTGGTTCTTGTGGGAGAACAACTCCATTTGGCTCACTAACTTCACACACCATCAGGCTTCCAAGCAGCTCTCAAGGAAACTCAGTTTTCACACTCTATGCTTAGTGCCCTTTGAGTGCATTATCTGGGAATGAACCTGGTGGAGCATCCCACACAAACGAATGCTCCACATGCGGGTTTCACATGCCACCAACTCCACATTCACAGGCCACTTCAGCGCCACAGCCGTTTTCAGATAGCCCTCAATGCAAAGGCTCTAGACGCAAATATTGGTGTGAGAGCTAATTCAATCAAGGAAACACTGCATGTTGGTGAAGGGCATATTGAAGAAGGATCAGCCGAGTGGTTCTTGTGGGACAACAACTCCATTTGGCTCACTAACTTCACACACCATCAGGCTTCCAAGCAGCTCTCAAGGAAACTCAGTTTTCACACTCTATGCTTAGTGCCCTTTGAGTGCATTATCTGGGAATGAACCTGGTAGAGCATCCCACACTAACGAATGCTCCACATGCGGGTTTCACATGCCACCAACTCCACATTCACAGGCAACTTCAGCGCCACAGCTGTTTTCAGATAGCCCTCAATGGAAAGGCTCTAGACGCAAATATTGGTGTGAGAGCTAATTCAATCAAGGAAACACTGCATGTTGGTGAAGGGCATATTGAAAAGGATCAGCCGAGTGGTTCTTGTGGGAGAACAACTCCATTTGGCTCACTAACTTCACACACCATCAGGCTTCCAAGCAGCTCTCAAGGAAACTCAGTTTTCACACTCTATGCTTAGTGCCCTTTGAGTGCATTATCTGGGAATGAACCTGGTAGAGCATCCCACACTAACGAATGCTCCACATGCGGGTTTCACATGCCACCAACTCCACATTCTCAGGCAACTTCAGCGCCACTGCCGTTTTCAGATAGCCCTCAATGCAAAGGCTCTAGACGCAAATATTGGTGTGAGAGCTAATTCAATCAAGGAAACACTGCATGTTGGTGAAGGGCATATTGAAGAAGGATCAGCCGAGTGGTTCTTGTGGGAGAACAACTCCATTTGGCTCACTAACTTCACACACCATCAGGCTTCAAGGAGCTCTCAAGGAAACTCAGTTTTCACACTCTATGCTTAGTGCCGTTTGTGTGCCTAGTACTGAAATGAAGCTTGGTCAGGATCCCACACAAACGAATGCTCCACATGCGGGTTTCACATGCCACCAACTCCACATTCACAGGCAACTTCAGCGCCACAGCCCTTTTCAGATAGCCCTCAATGCAAAGGCTCTAGACGCAAATATTGGTGTGAGAGCTAATTCAATCAAGGAAACACTGCATGTTGGTGAAGGGCATATTGAAGAAGGATCAGCCGAGTGGTTCTTGTGGGAGAACAACTCCATTTGGCTCACTAACTTCACACACCATCAGGCTTCCAAGCAGCTCTCAAGGAAACTCAGTTTTCACACTCTATGCTTAGTGCCCTTTGAGTGCATTATCTTGGAATGAACCTGGTAGAGCATCCCACACTAACGAATGCTCCACATGCGGGTTTCACTTGCCACCAACTCCACATTGACAGGCAACTTCAGCGCCACAGCTGTTTTCAGATAGCCCTCAATGGAAAGGTTCTAGACGCAAATATTTGTGTGAGAGCTAATTCAATCAAGGAAACACTGCATGTTTTTGAAGGGCATATTGAAAAGGATCAGCCGAGTGGTTCTTGTGGGAGAACAACTCCATTTGGCTCACTAACTTCACACACCATCAGGCTTCCAAGCAGCTCTCAAGGAAACTCAGTTTTCACACTCTATGCTTAGTGCCCTTTGAGTGCATTATCTAGGAATGAACCTGGTAGAGCATCCCACACAAACGAATGCTCCACATGCGGGTTTCACATGCCACCAACTCCACATTCTCAGGCAACTTCAGCGCCACAGCCGTTTTCAGATAGCCCTCAATGCAAAGGCTCTAGACGCAAATATTGGTGTGAGAGCTAATTCAATCAAGGAAACACTGCATGTTGGTGAAGGGCATATTGAAGAAGGATCAGCCGAGTGGTTCTTGTGGGAGAACAACTCCATTTGGCTCACTAACTTCACACACCATCAGGCTTCCAAGCAGCTCTCAAGGAAACTCAGTTTTCACACTCTATGCTTAGTGCCCTTTGAGTGCATTATCTGGGAATGAACCTGGTGGAGCATCCCACACAAACGAATGCTCCACATGCGGGTTTCACATGCCACCAACTCCACATTCACAGGCCACTTCAGCGCCACAGCCGTTTTCAGATAGCCCTCAATGCAAAGGCTCTAGACGCAAATATTGGTGTGAGAGCTAATTCAATCAAGGAAACACTGCATGTTGGTGAAGGGCATATTGAAGAAGGATCAGCCGAGTGGTTCTTGTGGGACAACAACTCCATTTGGCTCACTAACTTCACACACCATCAGGCTTCCAAGCAGCTCTCAAGGAAACTCAGTTTTCACACTCTATGCTTAGTGCCCTTTGAGTGCATTATCTAGGAATGAACCTGGTAGAGCATCCCACACTAACGAATGCTCCACATGCGGGTTTCACATGCCACCAACTCCACATTCACAGGCAACTTCAGCGCCACAGCTGTTTTCAGATAGCCCTCAATGGAAAGGCTCTAGACGCAAATATTTGTGTGAGAGCTAATTCAATCAAGGAAACACTGCATGTTGGTGAAGGGCATATTGAAAAGGATCAGCCGAGTGGTTCTTGTGGGAGAACAACTCCATTTGGCTCACTAACTTCACACACCATCAGGCTTCCAAGCAGCTCTCAAGGAAACTCAGTTTTCACACTCTATGCTTAGTGCCCTTTGAGTGCATTATCTGGGAATGAACCTGGTAGAGCATCCCACACTAACGAATGCTCCACATGCGGGTTTCACATGCCACCAACTCCACATTCTCAGGCAACTTCAGCGCCACAGCCGTTTTCAGATAGCCCTCAATGCAAAGGCTCTAGACGCAAATATTGGTGTGAGAGCTAATTCAATCAAGGAAACACTGCATGTTGGTGAAGGGCATATTGAAGAAGGATCAGCCGAGTGGTTCTTGTGGGAGAACAACTCCATTTGGCTCACTAACTTCACACACCATCAGGCTTCAAGGAGCTCTCAAGGAAACTCAGTTTTCACACTCTATGCTTAGTGCCGTTTGTGTGCCTAGGACTGAAATGAAGCTTGGTCAGGATCCCACACAAACGAATGCTCCACATGCGGGTTTCACATGCCACCAACTCCACATTCACAGGCAACTTCAGCGCCACAGCCATTTTCAGATAGCCCTCAATGCAAAGGCTCTAGACGCAAATATTGGTGTGAGAGCTAATTCAATCAAGGAAACACTGCATGTTGGTGAAGGGCATATTGAAGAAGGATCAGCCGAGTGGTTCTTGTGGGAGAACAACTCCATTTGGCTCACTAACTTCACACACCATCAGGCTTCCAAGCAGCTCTCAAGGAAACTCAGTTTTCACACTCTATGCTTAGTGCCCTTTGAGTGCATTATCTGGGAATGAACCTGGTAGAGCATCCCACACTAACGAATGCTCCACATGCGGGTCTCACATGCCACCAACTCCACATTCACAGGCAACTTCAGTGCCAATGCCGTTTTCAGATAGCCCTCAATGCAAAGGCTCTAGACGCAAATATTGGTGTGAGAGCTAATTCAATCAAGGAAACACTGCATGTTGGTGAAGGGCATATTGAAGAAGAATCAGCCGAGTGGTTCTTGTGGGAGAACAACTCCATTTGGCTCACTAACTTCACACACCATCAGGCTTCCAAGCAGCTCTCAAGGAAACTCAGTTTTCACACTCTATGCTTAGTGCCCTTTGAGTGCATTATCTAGGAATGAACCTGGTAGAGCATCCCACACTAACGAATGCTCCACATGCGGGTCTCACATGCCACCAACTCCACATTCACAGGCAACTTCAGTGCCAATGCCGTTTTCAGATAGCCCTCAATGGAAAGGCTCTAGACGCAATATTGGTGTGAGAGCTAATTCAATCAAGGAAACACTGCATGTTGGTG